>NC_073696.1:1500000-1714127 GCF_029784165.1 Wyeomyia smithii
CACACTCTGTGTGTGTAGGTGTTTGTGTGTGTTTGTCGCTATCAGTTAATGCGAATCAATTCTTTTAGCTCCACTCTCGGTCGGAGCCGGTTTTCACATTTTACTCTCACCCTTCCAGCTAGCTTTTCATTCTGCGCCTGCAGAAATTGGTAAGATAAATTTTAATAAGACTTTAATATTTCGCTCACGATGTGGTTTTCCCTCTCAATCACTCGGTTTCAGCTTTTCTTTTCTTTCGCCCATTCCAATTTGTCATTGTTGTTTTACTTGTCTATTTTATACTGAGGGCTTTGTTCGCTACATTATCCGTATTTATTATACGTACGAGCCATGATTTCAGTTGATTAATTGAAAGACAATTCAGAAATAAGCCGATAGCGTTGAGTCTAAATCAAAGAAAAAACATTGAAAGGTCTTTCTCATTAATTGAGTAAGCAGTAGAAACAAGGAGCGAACGGAAATCGATGCTAACGGCTGCGGATATTTTAGAAAAAGTGGCACCATTAAATACTTAGGATATTTCCTAAAATGATGTTTCGCGTTTTTTTTTTGTATCTAGTATGTATAGTTGCTTGGACGTTACTTCTTCTTTCGTGTATGTTGTTATTCTACCTGGCTCAAGTGCTGTGGAAAATGTGTTACTTCAAGTTGCATTGCTAGTCGTAAAACAGAATTTACCCTCAAAAAGGCAAATTGTTACTAACTGAGAAGGAAACCGGACAAAACATAACCGAGTGAAGCGATTGTCACTAAGAGTTAGAGTTTTCATTTTGAGTAGTATTCCATACGAAAATGCTTAAGGCGCCGGAACGCGTGTGATATTTTTTATGTTATTCATCAAAAATTCGTACGGATTTCGTCTGAATTTCTCACCGATTCAAAAAAAAAAAAATAGATGTAGTAGCAGCTTTTGATAAAGATTAGAAGTATTTTTTTATGTTTTCTTTTTCCTCTTCTGCAATGTAACTTTATTTTATGTTTTTTTTTGTTGTATTTCTTTCTATAAAAAGGGCGGATTCGTAAATCTGTTCTTTTACTCGTGTTCATTTTTAACTTACTTTTTCTTCTAGTTTTGAGTTTGAATAGTGTGTTTTTGCTTAGAAATGACAAATTGAACGAATGCTTGCTAGAGTTTTGAATGTTTTGTGGCTTCGTCGGGATATATTTTTCATATCTCTCAAATGGAGTCATTAGATTTTATATTTTTTTTGTTTACTGTTTGCAATAGTAGAAGAAAAGTATGTGAGTGTGTATTCTATGCTCTATTCCAATCACCATCATCCCTTCGTGTGCTTTTTTCAGCGATGCCCAATTTTCCGGCTAAAAAAACGCCATCGTAGTTCTTTCTCAAGGGAGCCTTCCTCTAACGAAGACTTTCTCTTTTGGTAGTTCTTGCGATACAAATCGATTGCCTTGGTTGGCGGCTAACCATCAAAAAATGATTAGAGGTTTTATTTTTTATTCTTCTTCACTGATCTGGGTTGCACTCTAATTGCTACTTGATTTACTTTGTTTTTTAATTGTAGTTTAATTTCCATTACGTTATTACTTATATACATGATTTATTCTGCTACCTTATATATTGTTACAATTTAATTTTTTTTCCATACTGTATTTATAACTTTTTTCAAATCATTATAACGAAGGCTTTTTTTCATTCTTCATTTTGCTTGTGACGAATTTCCTACGTTTTATGGGGATGACATTTTTTCTTTCTACTTTGGGATGTATTACCAATTTTTTTAAGTACTATTGTGAGTACAGTTCACGGCTCTGTCGTTTCCTATTTGTTTCTCTCCAAGGTGATTATGGCAATTGAGATGGCAAATAAATAAATTGTATTTTTGTCTACACGTGATTAAAACATCCGTCAGTGGTTTTGTGTGTGAGTGTTAGCTTGTTTTTGGAGTTTTCGACAGCTTCTCTAGCGTTTGTGTGTTTGTTTTCAATCAAATTGTTGTCCTTTCGCTCTGATTTCACCTTAACTCGAATAGAGGGCAGTGTTGTCTAAATTAATGTACACACATCCGGGGTTGGGTTCAAAGTAATGCCTTCACTTTAGATGCACACAGTTTCGGGATTAGAAATTTCTTTAACTTTGTTTTTCCACATTAACCTGAGCGTTTCTTTCATCGAATTATGAGTGAAAAGTGAATGGTTATCGAGTTAAATGAATGAAAACAAGCGACATACAACATATCACATGCTCTTACGCTTCCTCATCTCGCATCAGTTTGACATCCAGCAACGTAAGATAATGATGACGAAAAGTTGTCTATTGTTTTCTAGTTTCCGAACAGGATTCCATTCGTTCACGATTGATTATTTAGCAAGGATTATGAATTAGTTGTCTGTAGTTTGTTTGATTCTAAGTTTTAATTCTTCAACAATTAAAAGCATTCTAAGAAATCTGCTTCCGCGCGGTTTCCGGTTTGTTCTTGGTTGACATTCTATCCCCTTCTTCATTTTGTTTTTTATTTTGTCGCACAGAGATCTGTTCCGGGGAAAGCTTGGTAAGTTTGGTAATAAAGTTATTGCACGTTTTGACCAGCTGCTTTGGGTACTGCCACACAGGATTCAGGGCATATTTGCCTTCACAAAACTCACTCACGTACGAACGGACAAACGAACGAACTGCCAGAGGTTAAATCTAGGGTATGTCATGCCATTTTTATTCATGCTTGCTTAGAAGTCTTCTATAGGATTATTAAATATTTACAAATCTGCCGAATGCTGTTGATTCGTTTTGTATGTTTTTTTTTTGTGTGTGTGTTTATTCACGGTTTTAGTAATGAACTTCACAGCGCATGATTTTTCTTTTATTACTCTTAGCTCGCAAACACTTTTTTCCTCTTCACTTCAGTTTGGTACGACTTTTTTGTCTCGCAATTCTGACGAGCAAAACTAGCGAACAAAACGAAACCTTCCGTCTTATTGGGGTGCATGCGTTATTGTTTTTAAATTTTCTGCCTACAAGGTTTTGCTGTCACATTTTCTAACAGAGGAGAGCAGGATGAGGAGTATAGGAATTATTCTGTTTTGCTGTTGTTGTCACTACTGTATTGATTTTATATTTTCCTAAACTTTTTTCCACACAATTGCTTGTCCACGTGCTTTTTACTGGCATTTTTCTCTCCCAAGGAAAAGCGGGTTACAGGAGGAGATCAGGTTTTGTCTCGTTAGGTCGGTTGGTATTCGCTCAAACTAGGCGCTCTTCGCACAGTTGACTGGCCGTTCCATTGGAATCATCCAGAAGGGCCAGATTCTGCTCATTTTAGTCTTCCGACGATTTCTACCGCGGAGTACCTTCACCGTCGGCCAGATTGTTACGGGCCTCGTACTCCATAACCTCCTGGTAGATGAGTTCCTTCCACTGCTCAACGGTATGCTCCCGTTCGTCAACGCTATGATCGTACGGTCCTGGGGCAGGCTAAAAAAATATTTTCCAAATTAGTAACAACCCTAAGAAAAAGTAAAAAATAATAACATACCGCATTGACTTCACTTTCATCATACCACACATTAATATAGCTGTGCACCAGCGCTTGATCGACGGAGATGCGATGCTCGGGATCCACGACTAGCATCTTGCTGAGCAGATCCCGTGCTTGACTAGCCTTGAGACGGTTGTGTTCATTAGAATCGGTCGGGAACAGCACATCCGGAAAGAGTCTATCGAACGGATACCCCGTGTATCGGGGACGGTTTTCGACGTAGTTCCGCACGGTTGGCTGCAGTCGCGTCATAAACGATGATGACGGTGTTCCCAATTGCTCTGAAATAGTAGCACAAAATAGCAAAAACTCACTTCGAAAAGTTGAAATCACATACCTATGATTTTATTCCACTGATCAATATGATCGGTGCCGGGAAATAGCACTCCACCGCGTATCATCTCACCCATGATGCACCCGACGGACCAGATGTCGACGTTCTCCTTGTAGCCCATGCCAAGAATAACCTCAGGGGCCCGGTAGTAGCGCGTTACCACGTACGGGGTCATCATGAAGGTCGTACCGGCTGTACGCGCCAAACCAAAGTCCAGAATCTTCAGCGTGCAGTCCGATTTGACCACGATATTCGACGGTTTCAAGTCCTAGTTTTTGATGAAAAATAAGAGCTAGTTATTCAGCTAAAAAATAAGTAATTGTGTTTAGTACTAACCCTATGGATAATTCCTGCCGAATGTAGATGCTTGATGCCGCACAACATTTGATAGAGCAAATAGGACATCCGCTCGTGGTCCAGGTCCATCTGGATGACCTGGCACAGGTTGGCATCCATAAGCTCCATAACGAGGTAGACATCCTGGAACTCCTCGAGCGTGCGCTGCGGTGTGAATGCATTTAGCAGTCCAATTATCTGTTGAAATGAGATTAAAAGTTGGTTAAGAAATTGTTTCTCATAAAATTAGTATAAACAAACAAAACTTGATGAAAATTTGAGGCTTAAAAACAAAACTAAAATGATAACAAAAAGAAATGAAACAACTCTAACAGTGCTAAGTCAGTTATCGTTCTCAAGTATCAAGATTAAGACCAGGCGGTATACCATTCCGTGGGATGCTCAATCGGACTTCTGGAAGCCTCAAAACCAGGGGAAAAAATGTACTTTTCTCTTTGTTTCTTTGTTGTTCACTTTGTTTCCATGTCGACGATAGGATGTATGGTTGTATATAACATTCGGTATGCGATACACACATCTTTCAGTGCACAACCACTCTATTGCTTTTGCTTTTTATCGCACGAAGGCTGTCTGATAGGTACCGAGCAGTCCTTACGCTTTTTCTTCCTACAGCCTTTTTTAACAGCTGTCAAACGACATCCATCATAGGCAAATAAAAAAAGAGAGGGAAAATGTCTCCGGTGGTTTCGGGCTGGTACCGAAACGGACTGTTTGTGTAGGACACGAACGTCCGTATAAAAACAGCTTCTTCTTTTTTCTACATTCGCATCAAATCGAAACACGGAGCACATTTTTCGTTTTTTTTTGTGATGCTCTGTTGTCAATACGTTCCCAATGTGACTACCGGACTGCCAGCGCGGATAGGTATCACGAACAAACAGCAACAGAAAACATATCCTTAGAAGACAGTAAAAAAGACTGTCTGCTCAAAACGGTCAGAGTTCAGCTTTTTTGACGATAAAAAATGCACAAGTAGCAAATAGCCCATGGAATGTACAAATCAGAACATTGTTTTTGATGTCAAAAATCTTAGAAATGTATAAAACGACGAGATGTGGAATTTTGTCAATAGTTTTTTCAGAAAAAATTAAACGATGTTCAGTGAACCAAAAATCAAAAAAATTTTTACAGATTTATGTTCAAAACACTTTTTTTTTGCAGATTTCTGCGATTTCAAAGTCATTTCGATATTCAAAGTTTCATGAACCTGTGACTGTTTAGTCTTTTTTATATTTTGCATGCGGACTTTATTCGGGAAGACGAAATGTTGAAGCCTTTCTAAATGTATACCCGTCTTCGCTTCCGCTTTTTGACAATGAAAATAATTGTCAGTTCTCCTACGAAAACTTTTGATTCTTTTTAAATATTTTAATGCTTTTTTCACGAATTTATTTATTTATTAAACTATGGTCTAAGTCGTTTCTCCTATATAACATATGAATAAAATCTAAATTATATAAATCACCGCGTTTTTACTTTTTTGAGAAGTCTCTTACTTCCCAGGAAATTAAACCATTGTTAACCGAAATCCGGGAAGTTGAACACCGTGTACGAAAACACATCGCCAGTCGAATTCGAGATGCACCCTCGAAAAAGACGGTTTCTAATTTCTAAAACTCATCTTCATTTCGCTCATCCTGTATTAACCCCAAAAGAATTGTCACGCTTTTGACGTTGACTAACGTCTATACCGAAGTTAGGCCCCTGAATTTGAAAATCTAGTAATTCAACCAGGGAAAACCAGAGAAAAGTGGTCAGGTTTTGAGCGCTTATTTTGCAGTCATCTATAATCAGGTTTTCGAGGTTTTGGCATCAATCTATCAGAAATTCTTTTACGGTTAAATTTATGTAACAAAAACAAACTTTTGTTTGAGATACACTATTGAAAAATTGGTAATTAATATCGATTGTCTAAAACATACCGCGCAGCCAATCACTACCTCTCTTCCCAAGCACAGTCGACACTAACGAAAACAATCGATCTGACTTTGTTGTTATTGTTGTTGTCACTTTCTGTTTCCGATGTTTATGCTGCTAGCGGATAAAACCTTGCAAATATGCATCTTTTTGTTGGTGTTAATTTTACGACAGCGGCCGGCGCCCCATCATTTTGATTCCAAAACTGCACCAGCGACATGCGGACGCTAGGTGATAGCAGCTGAAAGGAGGAAAGACAAGAGTACCGGTCATCTCGTGCCGGTTTTACTCGTTATGCTGATGGCTGTTAGTAATAAATGGCACTGCAAAATACTAAAATGGCTGGAATTCTGGACGGACTAACCAAAAACAAAAATATATTCGGCACCTGGCCCATTTTGGTGCCTCGAAATTTTGTTACAGAAGCGGCTAATTGAATTTTCTGTTTTACCAAATGCTGCTGCAAGCGGAAAAAACCTTGCATAAATGCATGTTTGTGTTGGTGTTAATATTACGACAGCGGCCAGCGCAGCTTTCAAGAAAAATTTTTCCTTACCATTCCATCACCTATGTAGCCCCTCCTTCTTTTGACGTTGACTAACGTCTGTATCGAAGTTAGGCCCCTGAATTTGAAAATCTAGTAATTCAACCAGGGAAAACCAGAGAAGAGTGGTCAGGTTTTGACCGCTTATTTTGCAGTCATCTATAATCAGGTTTTCGAGGATTTGGCATCAATCGATCAGAAATTCTTTTACGGTTAAATTTATGTAACAAAAACAAACTATTGTTTGAGATACACTATTGAAAAATTGGTAATTAATATCGATTCTCTAAATCATACCGCGCAGCCAATCACTACATCTCTTCCCAAGCACAGTCGACACTAACGGATACAATCGATCTGACTTTGTTGTTATTGTTGTTGTCACTTTCTGTTTCCGATGTTTATGCTGCTGCTAGCGGAAAAAACCTTGCAAATATGCATCTTTTTGTTGGTGTTAATTTTACGACAGCGGCCGGCGCCCCATCATTCTGATTCCAAAACCGCACCAGTGACATGCGGACGCTAGGTGATAGCAGCTGGAAGGAGGAAATACAAAAGAGTACCGCTCATCTTGTGCCGGTTTCACCCGTAATGCTGGTGGCTTTAGTAGTAAATGGCTGGAATTCTGGACGGACTAACCAGGAAACTATAATCGGCAACTGGCACCTTTTGGTGCCACGAAATTTTGGTACAAAAGCGGCTAATTGAATTTTCTGTTTTACCAAATGCTGCTGCTAGCGGAAAAAAACTTGCAAGAATGCATGTTTGTGTTGGTGTTAATATTACGACAGCGGCCGGCGAAGCTTTCAAGAAACATTTGTCTCTACCATTCCATCATCTATGTAGCCCCTCCTTCTTTCTAACTATCTGACGAAGCCTTGGTATAAAACGTATCGTTCGAACATTTCACCGCATCAGTTTCATTATTAAACCGTACCGGATACATACGGACGCTCGGTGTTAGCAGCTAAAAGGAGGAAAAACAAAATAGTACCGGTCATCTCGTGCCGGTTTCACCTGTTATGCTGGTGGCTGTTAGTAATAAATAGCTACTGCAAAATACTAAAATGACTGGAATTCTGAACGGACTACCAGTAAACGAGAATAATCGGCAACTGGTACCTTTTGGTGTCTCGCAGTTTTATAATAGAAGCGGTTAGTTGAATTTTCTGTTTTATAAAATGCTGCTGCTAGCGGAAAAAAACCTTGCAAAAATGCATGTTTGTGTTGATGTTAATTTCACGACAGCGCTAGGTGTTAGCAGCTGAAAGGAGGAAAGACAAAATAGTACCGGTCATCTCGTGCCGGTTTCACCTGTTATGCTGGTGGCTGTTAGTAATAAATAGCTACTGCAAAATACTAAAATGACTGGAATTCTGAACGGACTACCAGTAAACGAGAATAATCGGCAACTGGTACCTTTTGGTGCCTCGCAGTTTTATAATAGAAGTGGTTAGTTGAATTTTCTGTTTTATAAAATGCTGCTGCTAGCGGAAAAAAACCTTGCAAAAATGCATGTTTGTGTTGATGTTAATTTCACGACAGCGCTAGGTGTTAGCAGCTGAAAGGAGGAAAGACAAAATAGTACCGGTCATCTCGTGCCGGTTTCACCCGTTATGCTGGTGGCTCTTAGTAATAAATGGCTACTGCAAAATACTTAAATGGCTGGAATTCTGGACGGACTAACCAGTAAACGAGAATAATCGGCAACTGGTACCTTTTGGTGTCTCGCAGTTTTATAATAGAAGCGGTTAGTTGAATTTTCTGTTTTATAAAATGCTGCTGCTAGCGGAAAAAAACCTTGCAAAAATGCATGTTTGTGTTGATGTTAATTTCACGACAGCGCTAGGTGTTAGCAGCTGAAAGGAGGAAAGACAAAATAGTACCGGTCATCTCGTGCCGGTTTCACCTGTTATGCTGGTGGCTGTTAGTAATAAATAGCTACTGCAAAATACTAAAATGACTGGAATTCTGAACGGACTACCAGTAAACGAGAATAATCGGCAACTGGTACCTTTTGGTGCCTCGCAGTTTTATAATAGAAGTGGTTAGTTGAATTTTCTGTTTTATAAAATGCTGCTGCTAGCGGAAAAAAACCTTGCAAAAATGCATGTTTGTGTTGATGTTAATTTCACGACAGCGCTAGGTGTTAGCAGCTGAAAGGAGGAAAGACAAAATAGTACCGGTCATCTCGTGCCGGTTTCACCCGTTATGCTGGTGGCTCTTAGTAATAAATGGCTACTGCAAAATACTTAAATGGCTGGAATTCTGGACGGACTAACCAGTAAACGAGAATAATCGGCAACTGGTACCTTTTGGTGTCTCGCAGTTTTATAATAGAAGCGGTTAGTTGAATTTTCTGTTTTATAAAATGCTGCTGCTAGCGGAAAAAAACCTTGCAAAAATGCATGTTTGTGTTGATGTTAATTTCACGACAGCGCTAGGTGTTAGCAGCTGAAAGGAGGAAAGACAAAATAGTACCGGTCATCTCGTGCCGGTTTCACCCGTTATGCTGGTGGCTCTTAGTAATAAATGGCTACTGCAAAATACTTAAATGGCTGGAATTCTGGACGGACTAACCAGTAAACGAGAATAATCGGCAACTGGTACCTTTTGGTGCCTCGAAATTTTGTTACAGAAGTTTTGTAAAAGAATTCCCTCTACAATTCCCTCTTCAATGGAATATAAGAATACGGTAGTCAACGTCATGCGGTCGTGTCTTGAATACCACCCTCCTACTTTTTAATCTCTTCTACCGGGACGACACTATATAGGCTTCTAAAACAACCTTGGTGATGTGGAGCTCATCACAGATTTTCAAGAGAAAAGTCATTATGAGTCGGCGCAAATCATCCGTTAGGAAGTTGTGTGGTTCTGTAAAAAAACCGTTTAAGAAGTTGCTTTAAAATAGGGCCACCTTCTCGCTATTGGCCCTTCAACAACCAAAATCAGACACTCAAAAGATCCAGACAGATTGCCTCCTTCAACTACGGTAGGGCAATTCTCGTCCAAAATGAAAGGAGGAATATCCAATTCTTGCAGCCACACGTTATCAGAAGTGATGCTACTGTTAGGGGTGGCTCATAACAGCGTCTGATCCGGAGCGGGCGGCTGAATAAAGGAATCGCTGGCTCGAACGCTATATCCAAGATGGCAGCCCCATCACGAGACTCGCTAGCGTGGCTCTAATAAGGCAACCTACGTAAAGTTGGAGGCAACATGCGACGGTGTAGGGCCTCACAGCCTACACACCGACACGAACGACAACGATGCATCAACTTCGCAGCTTCCTGAGGCTTTGTGATTAGAAGCAGCTTCTTTCCACGCAAAAATATTTACAAAGTCAGCTGGAGATCACGTGACCACCGAACAACAAATCAAGTTGACCACGTTCTCATTGATGGCCGAGACCACCACCTAGTAAAAAAATTTCAACGGTATTTCACACACGTCAGAACATCAGGCAGTCGACCAACCAGGCGTCCGACAACTACGCGCGCCTGCTCGATGAGGCACTACCTTCCACGGAAGAATTATGTGCTTCGACTCTCGACGATGGAGGGGGAAAGTTACGCTCGGCATTCGGAACCGACAAAATGATTGGTTTGATCGGGAATGTCAGCAAGCGACGGAGAGGAAGAAAAGATCTTGGAAAAACTATCTAAGCATCGCCAGGAAAAAGTGTCAGCAGGAGGACAGAGATCGTGAACAGCTGGAGCAACTGTTTCGGGCTAACAATACGCGCAAGTTTTTTGAGAAGGTGCACCAATCTCGTGAAGGCTACACACCGAGTCCACATATGTGTAGGGACGTGGAGGGAAACCTGATCGCAAGCGTGAGGTGGTTATTTGAAATTCGAATATAGGCTGAAAGCCCGCTACCCATTCTTAATAAAAAAAAAATTTACAATCCATTCCTAATAATCAATTTCACGATACACGATACGATTAATAAAATTACGTAGACTATTCATACGTTAAAAGAAAACACTAATACAGTTGTCCCTTGAAGTATAAATTAAGCCTATGTTTCAACGCTGAGGTACTCATGTCGATACTGATGATCTGCTGCAGTGTGTTGAAGGTATTTATATATCGACAAGTTGGCTCGTTCTGCGAATAGTTTCTGGATCGGAAAGGAGGGTAGAATGTTCTTCGTTGTCCAAGCGTGACTTCGCTGTTGTTGAAGATCAATCTTTCAGCAAGGGGTTGGCTGTCAGTACGTCCCACAGTGGTCGGAAAGGACTGAAATCAGGGCAAAATTAATAACTTCTCAGGGTTGCCTCCTAGATGAACGATGTCTTCTCGAAAGTTGATCGTGAAAGCATTGGTCATTGGTCGGAAAATCTCGAACTTCACGATCCAGGTATATCAAACAAAGTTAAGGTATGCGTAACGGCTATCAACATTTAGGTAGTTTAATTTTTAGTTTTATGAGTGGCGTTCTAAGCTAACATTGCTTGCTAAAAAATGTCCGCTCGCGCGTCGCACGCTCGTTTTTGTTTTTAATATTGTGAACCTTTCGGCGAAAATTGCCCAGAAAATTTTTTTGTTTCTGCCTCTATGAACACGAGGGAACATTATAGTCTTTGAATGAGTGCGGGTATCGGCGGGGATACCATATAAAACTCTACACAAAGTTGGAGTGCCAAGTATTATTTTATACTTATTTTGTGGAGAGCTTATTCCCATGAAATAACTCTAAGAAAGGATAACTGAAGTTGTAAGAGTGCTAGAGTAAGGCCATATAATTAATTTGACACTATTGTAACATTCATTACTACTTCTGCATTCTGTAATAATTCACCTGAGTAAACAACGTAAAAATAGACAAGTCGTGAGTGCACAAGAAGCCAGCTTTCTCAACTAAGTTAAATGTATGACAACATCAATAATCCCAACATTCTGATGATTTTTCACTAGCTTAAACTCTGAAGAAGTTATTCCCGAATAGGGCTTGCTCGATGCATTAAGTTAAAAAATTGACTTTTTTCCGACTTCATGCAGTTCCAGACCACTGTGCGTCCGGATAAAATGTTCGTAAAAAAGATTATGTCATTTATCTTGTGTCGTGAGTTATTCGTGTCAAGGTTCACCAGAGAGCACAGATCTTGATAGGGAGGTAGTTCTTCTCCATTCCACCCGAAATTCCTAAGAGCAAACTTTAAGAATTTTTTCTGGACTGCTTCAATTCGCTGTATGTAAGTTACGTAGTAAGGCTGCCAAACGACACTTGCGAAATCAAGTTTGATTCTAACAAGTCCTTTGTAGATTGCTAGTATTGCATGAGGATCATCAAGGTCTCGGCTATACCTCCTGACGAGAGAGAAAAGTTTTAAGCTATCCACGATTACATTGCTGTCAATATGTTTTGTGAAAGGCAGTGTACAGTCGAAGGCTACGCCTAAATCACGAACATATTTAGCACGTTGTACAATATTATCTGCATAAGCATAATTGTACAATACGGGGTGAGCTTTCCTGGTAAATGTCAGTACTGAGCATTTGCTCGCGTTCACATGTAGTCTGCCACTAGCACAAAATCTTCTGAAAATTCTTACATCACTCTGCAATCTTTGGCAGTCGTCATCATGTTTGATAGGTAGGAACGATATCACATCATCTGCGTAAATCAAAACGATTGTATGGCAGAACACCTCAGGCAGTTTATTCATCGAAAGCACGAATAGCAATGGGCCTAGATGACTGCCTTGTGGTACTCCTGACTGGACAATAAACGAGTTCGATCTACTTCTCCGGATCTTCACAAACTGCACTCTTCGTTCAAGATACGACTTGAGCCAATTGTAGAATGAGCCACGAATCCCTGCGTCTGCTACTGCCCTTAATATACTATCAATACTAACAGCATCGAAGGCTTTGCTCATGTCTGTATAAATACAATCAACTTGGAACCCTTTGGAGATGTAGTCCGTAACCAAGGTGGTAAACTCACCAATGTTTGTAACGACGGATTTCTTTTTCAAAAATCCATGCTGCACTGGAGAAATCTGATGAGCGATATGAAACATAAAGCTTTTTATACACTAGTGATTCGAAGAGCTTCGGGACAGCTGATTGTATTGCAATCCCACGATAATTTTCTACATCATAGCGTGACCCTTTTTAGTGCACCGGCGTAATTTGCGAAATTTTCCAAATGGACGGAAAACGACCGGAAGCAAGCGCCTAGTGAAATAACCATGTAAGAGGTCCCACAAATTCTTGCTGAGGCTGTTTCAAATGTTGGTTCGATATTTGATATTTGATAGTGGACTTTTTCGTGTCTAGTTCTCGAATACCATTCTATACGCTAATGTGTGACAACTGATATGTTACTCCGTCATTAAACATCGGTTCACTATTTTTACCGATATTCTTGGTAAACACGCTTTTAAAGTACGCCGCAAAGAGATCCATCGATGACTGAGCATCAGTAGAAGCGACACCATTATATTTCACGATTTCTGGAACACCAGAATTCTTTCTCCTGCCTTTTCTGAATTTCCAGAACGATTTTGGGTTACTTTTCAAGCGGTTTTGAATATCGGGCATATACACCTGATACGCTTCCCTGTGAACCGCTTTAAACGTTTTCAGGTGGTAGTAGGTTTTCGATGAGCACCTCCAAAGCGGAGCAATGGAAAGAGGCGGAAGGGGAGTTATCCTTGGAGTGCCTACAAACGACAGTAGTTTCCCAGTTTCCGATATCCTGGAGATCAAACGGAAAATTGGGTCCCTCAAAAACAACAGAGCCGCCGGCAAGGACAGGCTACCGACAGAGCTCTGTAAGCATGGAAAAGAGGCACTAGCAACGGCACTCCTCTGGGTGATCTCTAGGATTTGGGAGGAAGAGAGACTACCGGAGGAATGGATGGAAAGAGTTGTATGCCTCATCTATAAAAAGGGTGACTGGCTACAATACAGCAACTACCGCGGCATAACGCTGGTCAACGCTGCCTACAAAGTTCTGACGCAGTTCTTTTAGCGAAAGAATTCATAGGGCCGTACCTAGCGATCTTCACACAAGCACGCGCTACTGCGGATCAAATGTTCACTCTCCGGCAGATCTTTCAGAAAAGCCGGGAGTGCAACGTGCCCATACATCATGTTTCCGTGGACTTCAAAACAGCGTATGATACAGTTGATCGAGACCAGCTATGGCAAAAAATGCACAACTACGGTTTTCCAGATAAACTGACACAGCTTATCAAAGCTACCTTAGACCGAGTGGTGTGTTACGTGTCGGGGACACTCTCGAATCCCTTCGAAGCGCGCAGAAGGTGAGCCAAGGAGATGGATTATCCTGCACGTTGTTTAACATTGCCCTTGAGGGTGTGATCCGACGAGCGGGCATCGAAACGAGAGGCACGCTTTCAGCAAAGGTAGTCAACTCATGGGCTTCGCAGACGACCTGAACATTATTACCAGAAACTCAGCACCAGCCAGACTAAAAGAGGAAGCTAGAAGCGTTGGACTAGAAATAAATGCGTCGAAAACCAAGTATATGAAAGGAAGAGGCTCGAAAGAAACCAACATTCGCCTCCCACGGACGATGACCATGGACGGCGACGAACTCGAAGTGGTAGAGGAGGTCGTATACTTGGGATCTCTGGTAACTGCCGACAATAACATAAGCAAGGAGGTCCAACGACGTATTCAAGCTGGAAATCGCGCATACTGTGCCCTTCGTAGGACGCTTCGCCGCACGAAACTGACGATGTGCAAAACCCCTTATCAGACCGGTAGTTCTCTATGGACTGAAAACCGTGACGTGCGGCGGGCAATATTTGGTGGAGTACAAACCTAAAGCGGAGAGTGGCGTAGGCGTATGAACAACGAACTGCAGGCACTACTAGGAGATTCCCATTGTGCACCTGACGAAGGTCGGGAGGCTACGATGGGCCGGGCATGTCGCGAGGATGCCGAACGACAGTGCGGTAAAATCGGTTCTCTTCAAGAACCCCACCGGCACCAGAAATAGAGGACCAGGTTGGAGAGGATCTGCCAGTATCGAGACGTCTAGGAAATTGGCGACGAGTAGGCCAGGACCGAGTAGAATGGAGAAAAATTATTGATACGGCACAAGCCACTACGGCTCTAGGCTGATGAAGTAAGTAAGTGTTACTCACCAACGACAATATGTTATATCAAAACAATGGTTACCGTTCTATAAACTTTCCTGTTTAATAGAGACAGTTTTGCTATTCCGTAGTGATGATGATGAGATCTTGCATTATAAAAAACTTCTGGGTCAGAATTCGTGAAACGGATCACTAAAAATCGCGATGTCTATTTTTTTCAAATAAGTATTGAAAACTTCAAGAGTTTCACTCGGGAAGTTAATTTTTCCAATTTTTATTGAATTTGAGTAAGTTTTCAAGTTGTTATTGTCATTTGAAATTTAGGTCAAAATTGTGTTTAAACAGACATAGCTTTAAAAATATTGCATCGAATTTAATGAAATTTTCACAGCAGATGCATCTTAATATTTTTTAAATATTTTTTCAATAGTAACTATTTAAAACAAAATGTTGAAAATCTATGTTCTGGGGCACTGAAAATCTGAAAAAAATCACAAGTAATTTTGACGAAATTTCGAAACTACCCTGAAAATTTCGCGGTGGTGTTATTTTTTGATCAAAAGATATGGGCCTTCAAACTTGGTGCCGCAACGCATTTTCAAGCGAGAAATGCTCCTAAACCCAGTTTTCTTCAGTTCTCATACCAAAAAGTTCACCATAATGACTAAAAGTTATAACACGGGCGATATTACCCCGCTGATGCGTTCTGTACGGTTGTCCCCTAATTAAATTTTGCATTATTTTTTAGTAAAATGTGTAGGTAGCCTTGCGAGTTGTTAAGGGCATAAAGTATACTGTCTTCATCATTAAGTTGGGTAACAGACTGAGCATATTTTGACTATTTTGCGACTTTTAAACTAATTTTACAAACCTTACAGAATTTTTGCATATAACTGAAACTGGGATTGTCAGTAGTAGTACTACACACTCGCTTCTCGCTTGAAAATGCGTTCGGCACCAACTTTGAAAGCCCATATCTTTTGATGAAAAAATAACATCACCATGAAATTTTTCAGGGTAGTTTCGAAATTTCGTTAAAAATACTTGTGATTTTTTTCAGATTTTTCAGTGCCCCAGAACCCAGTTCTCCAAAAAAAAAATATTTTCGTAAACTACTTTTAGGATGCATCTGCTGTGAAAATTTCATTAAATTCGATGCAATATCTTTAAAGCTATGTCTGTTTGAAAACAATTTTGACCTGAATTTCAAATGACAATAACAACTTGAAAACTTACTCAAATTCAACAAAAATTGGAAAATCAACTTCCCGAGTAAAACTCTTGAAGTTTTTAATACTTATTTGAAAAAATTAGACATCGCGATTTTCAGTGATCCGTTTCACGAATTCTGACCCTTCTACTTTTATATACATAGATTTCAGGAAAATTATCTTGTTCGGTCTATGCATTTGGTCAAATTTTAATTCAATTATAGCTCAGCTTATCCATATTTCCCTTACGTATTTTAGGCTCTAACGGTTGAAAAAATATTTGCGTCAAATATTAAAAGTCGCCGGAAATCATCCACTTTAGATGCTCTAAAAAAGTTTAACAGCCAAACAGCCAAAAATTATACCACGAATTACGGAATATAATGATTAACTTTAAATAACAACCTTTTCTTAATAGAGTAAGCAAAGCAAAGCTTAGGTGCCTGCATTTTACTGTGGAAATAGGACCTTTCTGTTTACTAGACACATGCTTTGCAGTATACAGGACTATTGCGGGGCTAGTGCTACGATCCTATTGACGGGCTCAGTAAATGGTGTCTCAAATTTGTCTACCCCTCCTCTATCAATCTCCTACGCATCATTTTTTTTCTTTACGTATCATTCTGCTTAAGTAAATACCAAGTTTGACCTTCTTTATCTATGGCTTCTAAATGGCGATTTTCAGTTTCTGAGCATAGTCTGGGTTCTCGAAGGATAAATATTGGAAAGTGTTTGAACAATTTCAAGTTTTACACAGCTTCACAGAATCCGGTAGTTGCAAATTGGATTTTAAAATAGCGTCAAGAAACATAAATTTGCTGTTTCTTGGTGTCTGGAAGATCTCAATTTTACCCCGCTTTCCAGACATCATGACATATCGGTCTCTGAACGTCATCCTGTTCCAGAAAGCTCGTATTGGGAAATATATGATTGGTTTTGATGAATGTCCTAAAACCGGAAGTTTTGAATTTCAAACACCGCCGGACATTGATTCCCAGTCACCCATTTGGCATCTTAAACTAAAAGGCACAGTAACGCGGGCCGGGTACTAGCTAGTACCTGACATAAAAAGCGTGATTATGAAATACCGGAAAGAGTGTGAAATTATTAACATAAAAAAAAATTGACAAAAAGTCATAAATTTAAACTGATTTGAAATGGTAAAGATATTAATACTCACATTTTTATGATTGACTAATTTCATAAGCTTAAACTCCCTGTAGGCTCGTTTGGCATGGGTGACGTTTTGGAACGGTCGTGATAGCTTTTTGATGGCAACATTTTGCTGCGTTACTGTATCGTATGCGGCACTGCAAGAAGAGGAGAGAAGGAAGAGAAAAAACAAAATGTTACCCAGAGTTGTGTATCAATTTTAGTATTACGTGTTAATATCCATGTTAATGACACTTCGACATTTGTTGGCTTGTTAAACTCAGAATGGTTGAAGACAGAGACCCATTATATTGCCATTACACGCGTACTACAGTCACAAAAGCGGAAATGGTTGGTATGAGAATTTTGATTCGTTTTATTCGATGTTGTTCCTTCCCACTTCAACTGTCATCAAGTAGAGTAAGTAGAATTAGTTGTCGACATTTGTTATGCCACCGGCAGAAAATACAGATTAGACGTTAGACACATATGTGAGAATTGTTGGTTAATGAGCGAAACATGCCTTTGTATTGTTAGTAGTGACACTGATGGGTAACGATGGTGGATGTGGCCAAGCAGAGGCGACTTACCAGACCATTCCTTGGGCTCCGAACCCTTTCGCTTCTAGCCGAGTGTACCGAACGGGCACCTCGAATTCAGTATCACCGAATTGGTACTTCTCAAATGTGTCAGTCATTTTGTGATTATTTTTTTTTTATTTGTTTGTTGAGTTATGCCACTTAATCCTATTCCACTTTTGTTTAGGTGACTTCCTACTATAGTTTTTTATACCGTGTGTTGTCGACCGTACGTCAAATGAAGATTAAAATGTATATCAATAACGATGATTGAATTACTTCCTACTGGACCTATATGCTAACAATGGTTCAACTAAAAAGAGAGAAGGAGAAATAAAAACTAAAATAATCAACAGAAGATTAATTAACTGCTGACTGTGCTTGACTGGATGCCAGTTCAAATTATCTCTTTTCGCTCTTCTCGTACAGTAGTTTCCACCACCATCCAGGAAAGGTCGAATGATTTTGCTCGATAAGCTGCCATAGATGCAATTATTTCAATTGAATGATGGAGATGCCATTCTCAGAAACTTTCAGGTTATCTCCGTTACATGCCAGTCGTGTTTTAATTATGAATAGTTCTATCATAGATTACCGATCGAGATGGAGCCAAAGTTGGAATTGCTTGTTTGTTAATTCACCAGAAACGAATCAGTCAGAGGTAATAAATGAAGCAAACTTTCCCGCTTGTGAAGCAATTTAATTGAAGTGGTTACAAATTACTACTTACTACTGCAAACTTTAAAATTTAAAATTTAAAAAATGTGGGAGCCTCGTTCAATTAGCGACACTCAATTAAACACGCCTTCACGAAAAGCCATTGTAGAATCAGAGGTTCATTCATCCGCACAGCTCATTACAGCATTAGCAATTTTAGGTTGACAATCCCCCAGCCACAGTTCCACCTAGAGGTGGTGTTATTATTCAGCATAATATCATCAAAGGGAATTCGAGGGAGTCCCTTGCGTAGGGAATTAATTTCTACCGCACTCACCGAAGCTTGTTGCTTATCGAATGAATGAAAATTTATGCTAATTAAAGCCTTATCGACTAGTTCCGTTCTCGCTCTGTCTCTCGTTAAGTCACCCGAATCTCTCGTTGCTTCATCAAACGAACATAAGTCCTGCCCTCCACTTGTACATAATAACTTGCCAATCAGAGTGTGACATGTTGTTAGGGGCAAGCTCAGGATAAGTTGACTAAAATGGATGCAAGACGGTTCCTGGCATGGCACGTTTCCACGCAGCCAGGAACGAAAATTTTGCCGATGGGTATATCTTCTACTGAAGCTTACGGGAATGAACGTTTCACGGGCTGATAGAATCTACAGGAAGGACTTTTCCATACGTACTTGGTACGTCTTTTATACGCAGTAATCGGTTTACATCATCGCCATTATCTTGCTGGCACCGTATTGAGTGCAGTGCATTGTGCCTTGCCGAGCTGGAGACGTTCGACGTTCGAGGATAAGCCATCATTTGCATACTTTATCGAAGGGATTAATTTATCAATTCTAAATTGAGCCAAGAAAATTGTGGACAGGTCTTGGAAAGAGACGTATACAAATTGCATGTTCCATTTACCATGTGTCCCTCAGTCAATATTTTAACTAAACTTTCTTTTCAGAGAAACTTTCAATAGTAATGAGTCGTTCTTAGGATATGGGGTCATTAGGATGGGGACACAATTTTACTTAAATTCGTTTTTGAATGTTTTCTTCTGTTCATCGCATCTAGAATCTGCTTAGTTTTCTACTGTATCTGCAGTACTTAAAAAATTAATTTGAAATCCACTCACCGTTTAAAACTTCAACCTAGCAAACTACGTTACAGTTTCCAACAAACGGTTCCCCAAGCGATGAAATTGAACTTTTTCTACGAATACTCTCAAAGTACACTTTCATATGCATATAACCTTTGCTGCACATGACATGCACCGAAGACAAATCGGTAAGTGGATCAACATTCCCAGTTTCCTTCTCGGCTGAGCTCGAGCTCAAGCTCAACTTTGCTTACAGCATCCTTCCGAACGTGGTCGTCTTCTGTTTGCTACAATCTAGCAGGTGTATCGTAATAAAACTTACCAAACAATGCCTTGAGCACCGGATCCGATCGGTTTCAGATTCTGGTATCGCTTCAGAATGGTAAACTTGGTGTCGCCCACCTCGACGGTGTAGAAGGCGTGACGTGAGCTCATGTTGCAGCCACCAGAGGGTTCGGTTATCCTAACGTTCTTCCTTTAATCGTTGCTACTGCTGCTGCTGGTGGTGGCGCTGCTGCTGTTGCTGCTGCTACTAGTTTTATGATTATAGCTGTAGTTCCTGCTGTTATTGTCTGTAATGGATGGAGATAAAATGGCTTTTTAATCTTGGGAAACTTTGAGCTTAATAAATAGAGTAATTAGTTCCAGAGGTGTTAATTAAAGTTGGTTGAACGATTCACACTCGGTGCACTTACAGAAGTAGACTAGCTATTTATAAGTGTCCTGAAGACAAAGAAAAAATTGGTGCAGTGTCGTATTCATTTTCCCAGTTTCAACAAATCCATTTCCATCCGTACGAAAAGATCCACCTTGCTTTTGCCAGTTTTACAAAAGACACCGTCATGCTCGAAAATTGTGCTGAATGCTATAGAAAAGCCAGCTGTTTTTTTCGGAGGGTCGGTTTTCAAATGAATTTGTCAACCGCGTCGCTGCTGCTGGTACGGTTTTTATCCTCTGTTCTACGTAAAGCTTTATGTCGCAGTCTGTTTTGCTATTCATGGAAACTTTGAGCCTCCGCCGAAACGTGTCAGTAAGCAATCTGTGCAAAGAGTGAGTATTTGGCAACATTTCCATCCGTTATTTATGCGTCAGTCGACGGGCGGTGGCTTGAATGTGCCAGTGGCTTTGATGTGTGTGTGTGTGTTTATTTTCGTCCCGGCGTTGTCGTGATGATGATATCATTTGCGGCCCGTAATAATTGGCAATTTTGGCATGAGGCTTTTTGCAGATTTATGAATGAGACGTTCAAAATTTATCAAATTATTCTACGAAACAGATTAACATTTTCGAAATGTGACACACTTGATGGAGACTCGTGGTTATCCATGTCAGTGAGCTCCATAAACTGATAGGTTATTGTATTTGTTCTATTTTTAAACTTTGCTAATTACCAGCAAGTAAGAAAATGAAGCATGGGAATAATTTATCAACAATCGAGGGCATTGATAACTTTCTGGTTCATAACAAACTCGGTACATTAACCCTCGAAACGATGTTCCCGGACTGTTGGCTCAAGGTAAATTAAAAGTTCGTAATGAGTTTAAATTTTTTCTAATTAATTATTTAGCCTGGCTCTATCGTCCGGTTTCTTTTCGGTTTTATCCATCTTGTTTTGGTTAGCTTTTTGAACGGTAGCTTTTTTCGCTGTAAAACCATCACCTGTCAAAGTGTTTACTGATAAATTAAAAGTTAGAAAAACCTTAAAACTATGAAGAATAACGATTGAGGATATTTCAGTAATCGAAGAGTTTCGAAACCAACATCCATTACCTCACGTTTCAGTCAGCAGTGAGAAGGGACCCACGCTAAGGTAATCTGAAACGATTTTTCGGATAAAGCACTCAGATGTTCCCGTATTTTCCCCAGGAAATGAAGATACCGAAGCCAGAGGACCCATCGATAAGTGATCCGTCAGTGTAGAACATATTGTCGCAGTTGATGTTTCGATATTTATTGAAAAAAATCTTGAGGATCTGGTGCACGCGTAAATGATCCGGGATTTCACGAGTATCTTCTATCATGGATGTATCGAAAAACACAGTAGAATCAGAAGTATTTGGTAAGTCGACACGATTTGGAATATTCGAAGAAGGGTTAATATTTTGGGACATGTGATGGAAATACAATGTCATAAAACGGGTTTGAGAATTAAGTTCGATTAACCTTTCAAAATTTTCAATCACAGGACGTTTCAAGACCTCACATTTGATAAGATTACGAGAAGACAGACTCCAGAAGCGGTTTTTCAAAGGTAGAACACCTATGGTTTTTAAATATTATAAAAAAATTAAACACGAAAATAATAAATAATATAGAATTGAAATTCGACGCGAACACAAAAATTCTACTGTATACAATTACACTTTGTCAACAACACTATACTTCTATTGGCCTATTCAATTGGGCTTTTGTGGATTTATAGCAAACAACATCGCATAACATTGAAAATTTGTAGAAAATCACTAAAAAATTAATTGCAAACAATTGATTTTTAGTGGAATCTATAGAAAATTCCACTCAAGTCCATTTTATGAGAACATCAAGCAGACAATGTGTGCAGTAGGGAAAGCGAAAAATAAGCGAACTGGAAATATGACAGATTTGGAAAAATATACCGCATCCCGACGGGACTTAAACTCGCAATGTCCCTGTCTCCGGCATGGTGTTTTGACCAATTAAACTACGGAGGACGGTGGTACTGTTCCACAATCTATATGTGTATCACATTCCAATGCCGACTCATTCTATTGCTCATCCCTATTTATAGTTATTTATAGACTGAAAGGAATGTCTTAGCACACACAGAAGAGTCAGCTGATGCCGGTAGCTCTTATAGAACTGTGTGATCGAGACCAAAGTCAGTCTGAGTCGTGCTTGCAAGTGCGACACAACAACGGAAGGTGCTCCGTAGGGCTAAATTTTTCGAACTAAAATTTCTATTTTTAACGACGGCTTTTACCCGTTAACATTGAAGTTCATTAAGCATTTCCCTACTGCACACGTTGTCTGCTTAATGAACTTGAATGTTAACGGGTAAAAGTCGTTGTTAAAAATACAAATCTAGTTCGAAAAATCTATTTTATTAGGTAGATAAAATGGTAGTGTCTTCAACAAAGTTGTTTCCGTTAAAATGTGCGGCAAGTGGGAGGACATGATAGAGATAGACAGATAGGGAGAGATAGAGAGAACTAGAGATAGAGACAGAGATAGAGAAAGAGATAGAGAGAGATAGAGAGAGAGATAGAGATAGAGAGAAAGAGATAGAGAGAGATAGAGAAAGAGATAGAGAGAGATAGAGAAAGAGATAGAGAGAGATAGAGAGCGATAGAGAGAGATAGGGAGTGATAGAGAGAGATAGAGAGTGATAGAGAGATAGAGAGTGATAGAGAGATAGAGAGTGATAGAGAGTGATAGAGAGAAATAGAGAGTGATAGAGATAGATAGAGAGAGAGCGAGAGAGAGAGAGAGAAAGAGAGAAAAGTAGAAAAAGAGAGAGAGAGAGAGAGAGAGAGAGAGAGAGAGAGAGCATGAGGAAGGAAAAGAAACTAACGCAACGTTTCAAACAAAGAAGGCAGAAAGATTCAACATTTGGGCATGGCGGCAAACAGATAGAGATAACAAAATCAAACGCAAACATCATAGGAAACACGAAGACGCATAAATAAAGTAGAAGCTCCAAAAATTGCAAAAAAATTATGATATTAAATAATTCTTATATGAAATATAAAAACATATAAGAGAAAATAAAAAAAAAAGTGGAAAATATTCAAAACTAGAACAATAACAGAGACACTTAAGTGAAATAAAAAAGAGATTGAAGACACAACAAGCAAAAAGAAACGAGTTGAAAGGGGAGAAGTAAAAGCGAAAGCGATAATAATTAGCAAGCATAAAAAAATTGTTATTGAAAAAAGAATCAGATACAAGAATGCAGTTCAACCTGAGAACAGACATAAAAATGCAAAAGATGCGAGAAAAAGGAAAAATAGAGAGATACCTCAAATGTATTGAATGGACTGTAAGGAGAGAATAGAAAGGAGAAAAAGAAACACAGAAAGAGACAATAACAAAAGTAAACAGAGAAGGCTTAAATGAGAAAGATGAACAAATGAACAAATGAACAAGAAATAAAAGAAAAAAATTAGGAA
Source organism: Wyeomyia smithii (assembly GCF_029784165.1). Lineage (NCBI taxonomy): Eukaryota > Metazoa > Arthropoda > Insecta > Diptera > Culicidae > Wyeomyia > Wyeomyia smithii. The sequence continues at coordinate 1,523,580 of NC_073696.1, forward strand.
GGAAAACGAAAATCTATTCGCAAAGTTTTAAATGAAGATTGAAAAAAGACTGAAATATATGGAAAAAATAAAAAAAAATAAACAGAAACAGTTGAAAGGAATTCAGTCTAAACTAATGAAAGAGACATTAAAATAAAATTAAAGTGAGACTGAGATAAACATGCCTACATTTTGAAATAATAAGATATTCAAATATATGAATAAAAGGAGATAGCAAAAGCAAATGAGACAGGAATAAGAAAGAAGGAAAGAATCGTAACTGAAAAGGGAATCAGATACAATAAAGCTACTAAATCTGAGAAAAGACACGAAAAAAAAAAGAGTTTTAAAAATAGGTAGATGTGTAAAATAGAGTGTGAGAAAAGAATACGAAAGAGAAAATGTTGACAAGAGAAAACAGAAAAAAAAAACAGAGAGAGAAACAATAATAAAAATAAATAAAAAATTGTTAAATTAAAATGGGTACAAAAGGAAAAGTGGTTTTTAAAAGGAGAATGAAAATTGAGAATAAAAGACCGAAGGGTAACAGGAATAGGAAACTTAGTTTTACTAAATTTTTTGAGTAAAAGTCAAAGAAAATAAAGTAGAAAAGGGCAATAAAATACGGATAGAATTATCAGAAACGGTATTTTTTACGCGGGTTGTTTTTCTTCATTACTCAGAAACAGTAGAAGATAACGACCACATTTCTATCAAATTTTCCATTTCAGGCCAAAAGAAATCATATATTCGCTTTAAAAACATACGTTACAAAAGACAAATTCAAACGAAACAGAAATTCTAAAGTAAACAGGAATTGTAACTGAAGAAGCAATCGGATATAGTGATGCAACTAAACCTACGAATATAAACAAAAGGGGTGAGTGAAGAGGAAAAACAACCAAATGTTCGAAAGGAAAAAAGAAAATGGAAAAAAAGAAAAGAAATGAAGAAACAGAAACTGGAGAGTGAAATAGGAATAGAAGAAATTAAACTAAAAATAATGAAAAATAAGAAATATTAGAGGAATAAGAGTAGAAAGGGATAAAACTCGAAGAAAAGAATAATGATTGGTAACATTATTCGAATGGAAATAACAGACCAAATGCATGTCATTGAAAAAAGGAGAGTAAATATTAAAAATTGACAAAAAATTAGAACAATAAGCAATAAAATTTCAAAAAGGTCGAATTTTTAACAAAAACTAAATTTGCAGCTATAATACAGTAAACTATCAGAAATGAATAATCAAAAATATAAAAAAACACAAAAGAAAACCGTCATGAGAAGCATTAAAACATTGAACAGAGAGAAAAATGATTAAATAACGATATGAGCAAACCATACAGGCAATAAATATCAAACGCAAAAGATATGAGTGAGGAAAAACGTCAGATAGTAAGTATTGAAAAATACAACAGGTAAAATGTATTGTGGAATACTACAAGGTAAACAGCCCTAGGGTTGGATGAAATGGTGACGTGGGACTAAACACTGTAATTAGGGGATTTTTTGTTACAAAATATACAGAGCCTGCAGACAGAATCAAGGTGTTTGCTCAGCGACTGTTCGTATTTTTATTTTCAGCCTCCCCTGGAAATCAATTTTTTGAAATATATTCAACAACACTCGAAAGAAAATCTTATATATTCGGCGATATTTGTAGTAGCCTGTAGTATTTTTTTTTGCAAACAACATGTATTTGACAAGGCACAAGCATATCATTCTTGTTGAAAAAGCACCAAAAATTTCTCGTAATGCGTCAAAGTCAGAATTAACTCTATATCCTCGAAAACCAAATCCAGTAATACTTACGTTATTTTAACAAATGGTTTTGTCTTATTGAACTTTGATTAAATCAAATCTTTGATATGGTTCTTACTTTCAAAATAATATAGACGCACTTACAAAGGTTCATTAAGTGGCAAACATAAGAAGATATGTCTAACAAAATTATTAACAAGTTCCAGCAGAAAAACCATAACAATCCACAATTCCATTTTTGTTTTTCGCTTGACAATTATTTTCATTTACCTACAACTACATTCGCTGTATTACGAAGACTGCTAATATACAAACGTTTATTATGATAAAACTTTGTATAAGAATATATCATCTAACCATTTTGAAATGTAAAGGGAGATTCTAATGAATCTTAGTAAATAAACCAAAAAATCACAAGCATTCGCAGGCTCTTACGCTTCTATAAATGTATATATGTGGAATTTACTCTTTCGATACTATCCGGTCACGATTATTTAGTTAATATCGAAGATATAATTGAATAAATATCCGTTGCAAAATTCACAATTCTTGTCGAATAGTTTATGGTAATCATATCAATCACCATCAACAGCAGCATTGCAGTTTTTCCTCGATTGCACGTGAATAGAAATGTACGAACAAAAGTGTACCACTGCAATATGAATAGTACCGAATAGTGCGAATAGAAGAGTACCGCTGCAATCATAGACGACGAGAGACCTGCGGTTCTTTACTCCACTGGTACTATTGCTTTTACCAGCATGTTTTCTTTCAAGACATCAGTTTTTATGAGGTTTTGAAAGCAGGTTTAGAAATTGTCCAGGAATGGAGATGGTTTCAAACTTTTCGGAAAACTTTTACCTTTGAGACATCATTTTAGTCTAAGCTCATGGAAGCAAAAATAAATTGACCTATTGAGGTGGGGAGACTCTGTCAATTTTTCTATCGATATTGATACAGAGAATATCACGGGAAACGGATGGTGTCCATTCACGCCGTCTGTGCTTGCGATGCTCACATGTAATTGGTTCATTGTCAATTTTCACCGTTGAGCAGTGAAGTAATAATGATAACTAGCGTTTTATAAAATTGTTACACATTTTATCTATCCAACAACATATTGGTTATTGTTATCCATCATGTGGTTATGCTGCTATTAACGTTTGAAATTTGACGCAACATTTGCCAGTTTCATTTCCAATTTTACAGAATGCATCCCAGTATAGTAAACAAAGACGTAGTCCCACGTCAAAACAAAAGGGAGATGAAAAATAAAAAAGGATGAATTAAGTTAGATGAGAGATGAAAAATAAAACAACTTGAAGAACATAGAAAAGGAAAATAAACGAATAAGAAGAAGAACGTAAATCGATAGGAAAAGTTTTAAATAAGAGAAGATGGAAAGAAAAAAAAGGTAGTATTAGTCATATTTAATAGTGACACTAATAAAAAGGTGAATATTACAATAACTGGAACAAAAAAGAATTAAATATTCAACTAAATTAGAGACAACTATATTAAGAAACACGGAAATAACACGAAAATTTCTTAAAATAAAATATAAAAAAACTGGGAATCTTGGTGATATTGTATGTGAATAAAAAATTTGATCTTTAATGAGAGTCAAGAAAAACTGAGAAGATTATAATATTTGAAATATTGATAAGAATAATCTTATGAATAAAATAAAGATATGAGCAAACATGAAAAAATTAATTAGAAAAATAGTTACCTAAACTAAATTAGGACAAGAAAAATTCGAAGAGGAAAAATCGATGAAATTACGAACCCGTTTTTTTTTTTGTTTGCCTCTCATCACCCGATGGTTTCTTTTATAAGCCCAACCAAAATAATCGACTTTGCGCCATGCGTCTACATTAAAACAGTTAGGTGTCGCACACAAACTACGTAACGGTGAAAATCTAGATTGCAAACCCTCTATGCCACATATAACAATAAGTCCCACTAGTTCCAAGTCCACAAGTATCACGTTCACAAGTCCACAAGTGCGAAATCCACAAGTCCCAAGTACTAAGTCCACAAGTCCCAAGTCCACAAGCCCCAAATTCACAAGTCCCAAGTCCACCAGTCCCAAGTTCCAATTCCGAGATTAGATACAAGGTGATTCGAACCTAGAAAACAAGTCCCAAGTTCACAAGTCCACCAATCCAGAAGTGTCAAGTCCACAAGTCCCAAGTTCCAAGTCCCAAGTCCACAAGGTCCAAGTTCACCAGTACCACGTCACAAGTCCCAAATCCACAAGTCCACCAGTCCACAAGTCTAAAGTCCACAAGTCCACAAGTACCAAGTCCACAAGTACCAAGTCCACAAGTCCTAAGTCCTCAAGTCCCAAGTCCACAAGTCCCAAGTTCCAATTCCATGATTAGATACACGGTTTCATGTCCCAAGTCCACAAGTTTCATGTCCAAAGTCCCAAGTCCCAAGTCCCAAGTCCCAAGTCCACAAGTCCACCAATCCACACGTGTTAAGTCCAGAAGTCCACAAGTCCCAAGTTCGTAAGTCTCAAGTCCACAAGATGCAAGTTCACCAGAACCACGTCACAAGTAGCAAGTCCCAAACCCACAAGTCCACGACTCCACAAGTCCCAAGTCTACAAGTCGCAAGTCCATAAGTCCTAAGTCCACAAGTCCCAAGTCCACAAGTCTCAAGTCCACTAGTCTCAAGTCCACAAGTCCCAAGTACCAATTCCAAGATTAGAGCACGGTGACTCGAACCCGAAAAACAAGTCCCAAGTCTACAAGTCCAGAAGTCCCCAAGTCCGCAAGTCCCAAGTTAGAAGTCCAAATTTTCATGTTTCAAGTCCACAAGTCCCAAGTCCACAAGTACCAAGTCCACAAGTCCCAAGTCTTGAGCCCTTCAAAACGAGAACGCCGTGAAAACTTGATAGGGTATCGAACGTCTTCGTCAGTGGTTTTCTACGAGAGTTTTTCTGCAGCAATCTTATGCAAAAAGGGGCCGAAGAGAATCACTGACGAAGACGTTCGATACCCTACTTAATGTAAATTTTTTGAAAAATTAAAAAAAAAAATGAAGTCTCCTGGCTCTCAAGTATTTCAAAACGGCGAACAAAGGATTGTATCTTCCTTTTCGTAAAGTTATTGTTATTTAAGTGCAATTCAATGCCAAAAGACTAAAATGTTAAGAATCTTTGAAAATTTGAAAAACGTTGATTTTTTGGGCAACCCTGTAACAGAAAGTGACCTGCTAAGGGTCAATCGAAAAATGAGTCTAAAATTTTTTAATAAAGAACAACTCCATCGATTTTGAGTACGATCGGAGCAAAATTTTCGATCAGGATTTATTATGGAATTTCTGCATTAAGAAAAGTAATTACAAAAACGAAACATGCAAAATGTTGAATAAGATATTCTTATTTTATAAACATTGTGAAATCCCAAAACATGCCTTTTTTTATATTTGTTTTTGCAGTTGCGTTCTTACCATAAATAGCAGTCAAAAAGTTCGCTCGCAAAAGCTTCCCCGCTTTTGTTTTGTGTCAAAACTTTTGTTTCTGCCTGATATACGACAAAAAGAATATAGATGTTTTTTATTTTGAGGAAAACATCCTACTAGAGGAGTTGCTTATTCATGTAACCATCAATCATTGTTAGGATGGTTCCGCCAGAGAAGGTCGTAAACAATTCGAAAGTTAAGACCATGGCATGGTGCTGAGAAGCACTGAATATATTCTTCACCTGGTCTATGTTTCAGAATTATGACAGAAGATGGATCTCAGACCATTACTATCGCGCGTCTGTCACGTCGAGTTTCGTCGTGATTTGCAACATCGCAACACAATTCACCCTTTAAACAATGGTCTGTTATGTAATGTCGCTTTTTTACCCGCATTACACCGAGACGACCCTTGATACAAAAACATCCGACAAGATTGATGTTCGAGAGCACCCTAAATAGAACACAAAAACGCCGCAACCCGAGCCGCAGTTCGCATTGGAATGGTGCCAGTAAAACAAACTTATCGGGTCACGATTCCCAGCATGAACTGCCTGCCGGTCAGCTTTTCGGCGACATCCTTCATGCCTTTTCATGGGACGCGCCCAATTCACTAAATTGCAGTTTGTGTACTTTTTATCTTGATCTCGGTTATTTTTTATTGGAAGAGTGTCCTTGCAATGCAAAGTCATCAGAGCGTTATGGGGACCTTATTTGAGTAGGAAAGTTTCACGTAAAGCTTGATATTCGCTTAGTTAAAGTTGTCGTCGATGGAGGTTGGAATTTCACCGGGGATAGAACATGTCAAGGTAGAAGGCAAGCCAAAATTTGTAAAATGAACCTGTCACGCTAAAGTGGCTGGCTCTCGAGCGGTCTAGTGGTGAAACCTCATCCCATGCGCCAAGACTAGCGCGAACCAGTGACAGAACCGTGCCACGAATGGTGGATTTTTCGCCATCATCATCACTTCCCATCGCCGTTTGTGCAAACCGAAGGATATCCGCAAGCGCCAGAGTACGTGCAATCAAATTATAAAATCATTTGCAGCAAGATGATGTCCATCGTTTCTACTTTGCACGAGATTGGTTCCTACATGTCACGCGGCGGCCCGTGCGGCAGCTTGAAGTTAAAGTTCAGTATGAAGAGGATTTTTTTTGCTTTAGTTTGGCGTTGATTGGAAGCTTAATCTACATTGCAAAACAGCGCAATCGATAAGTCATACATTTTCCAGACTGACAGTTGATCCAGTTTACCACTCAGCAGAGATGATTATCGTGGCGAAAGATTGTACTCTACATGTACCATGCTCGAGAGCTCCGATGACACAACCGCTGTGCAGCATCGCTGCGCCAGCATGGACATGGAAGCACCGTCTTGCCCGCTCCATCCGGCAAGAAAATATGATCCTATTGAATAATGCATATTACAGTAAATCTTCACGAAACGAACAGAGAAAAGAAAAGACGTTGAGACTTTATTGCTACTTGGAGAAATATTTTTTTGCTGTGGAAGAAAAAAAAAATTCGCCCGTAGCTAGTTTGAAGCCGTCTTTGATTTTTCATTATTCTGACGCCCGGTCAATGGAGGTGTGTCATTTTCTGAACTTACCATAATGTAGAAGATCCCATTCTACTTTGGAAGGTACGAAGAATCTATGATTGTTCAGCGAGGTTAGCAGAGATGATATCTGAAACTAAAAAAGGAATATAGTTAAGAGCTTTGAAAAATTAACTATAGAAAAAATTGATAAAATGATTGTTATGATATTTGAAAGTTCATTCCTGCACGCTTAATGGAGACGCATTGTAATTTGTTATATACAAGAGTCATAGAGCAATCTTTGACATCAAATTGCAGACAAAGGGGGGTTTGTGTACTTTTCGCTGTGAAAGCATTCATCCCCATTTTATGATGATAAAATTAACGAGTGCTAGTTTAATTAAACCGCCGTTATTGAACAGGACACCAGCAGTTTTTTTGCGGGACGGATTTGTTAACCCCGGGAGCGTTTTGTGGTCCGCTGGTATTGACTGTGGGACCTGGTAAACAAGCCATAACTTTCGGTCGGTGCCCAATACTAACGGGTGCGTTGCTTTGATGATGCTAATAGGATTAATGAAAATTCGAGGTGAAAAGTTTTCATTTGCATTCGTACAGAACTGAAATTGCGTTGCGGTTTGTTTGCCATTGGATTGATATAAACTGAAAAAAACTATCCCACCAAACCACCTTTAAAAATCTACGCTTTAAATTTCCTGGTAAGAATCACTAGGAGCCATAATTTCACAATCGAATGCTTTTCTCGTAACGCTCGAGTGAGGATGAATTTATCTCTATGATGGCTGTCAATCTTCCTTGCGGCTGCCTTTCACCGGATCGTTTATTTTTGGGTGCTGAAGATTATTTTAATCCTGCACGAAGGTGGTTTCCGTTATACATATAAATCTTTCCTCCATTCCACAGTGTTTACCGATAGGTACACAGGCCTACAGATGCGGGTTGTACTAATCGGCTCAGAATAGACCATTGATCAAGGGTTCCATATTCGCTCGAATGAAGCCGGATATATGTGTGTTTACAGTATGATGCTTTGTGTACATATTTATTTAATGTATGAATCGTCTCAGTCTGTGAGATTGAGTTTGCTCAAAGCTATGAGATGGAAACTGTAGTTCGATCGACTTTCGAGCACCAATTTCAGTTCTATGTAAACCGCATAATAAAATCGTCTGGTTTGCTGCATCTGTCGCCAACCAGAAAATAATGACCTTCGAGATCCACTAAAGCTTCATTACTTGTGAAGTGGAACGGCTGTAGTCTGGTAGCAGAACAAACCTGCAGAGATGCCTTGACTCTAGGAGTGTTGCTGCGATTGGGCGAAAACAAATTTGCGAAATAATTGAATTTGGTGGTCTTCAGAGTCCCTACTGGTAGCAATTTGTTTTTTTTTTCATCACGTCCTCGAGTGACCAGTCAATTTTCAGTGTCGAAAGCAGTTTAATCCCCGGTCGAAATGATGTGATAAATATTCATGAAATGAGAGCAATTAACTTTTGCAAATGAAATTTTGAAACGACTTTGATGGGAAACCGACTGTCACATGCATAATTACTGTGAGTGTTTGTACCTGAAGCAAAAAAAAACGAAAAACACGTGGTTTAATTGGGTCGATAATATTCCAGATTGGCACGACACGATAACCATGATGATGTTCATGCCGGTCGGTGAAAAATAGCTAAATTGAATTCAGTAGCTGTATGCAGTGGGTTCGTTTTGCTTGTCAATAGGGACAAGAGGGACAAATAAAAATATGGAATTATCTGCATAACAAATGTTCGCTCTCTTTTTCTCTATGCAATAAACTGCTTTTTGATGTTTTACGTGTCGCAATTTTATGCAAACAATTATCATTTCCACCAATCTCAATGAGATGCACTCTTTCGAACGGAAAATATTTTTTTGAATATTAAATAGCTATCGAGTGAAAAACTTGTTATGGAAAAAGTAGGCACAATACGCATATTCGCCATTGAAAAACAAACTGAATAGTGCTTGAGGTGGGAGGCATGTTTTCCACTGATTCAGATGCTGTTTCATGTGAATATGTTGATCCGTTCAAACATCAATCAGGTTTAATTTCCGATGGTTGAAACCGGTGCATATTTCTGAAAATCAAACCCACGCGCGGGGAATTAATACGCTTCCTTTTTACTTCGTGCCTCATAAATGACACAACAATAAGTACTGTTTTATGCTTGATAAAGGAAGCTAAAATAAATTTAACGTATGTTCATTTTTTTAAATTGGTCTGCGATTTATATCGCAAAAATACCTTGAAGATCTGCAAGAAAGCCTCCAAAATATAACGGATCAACAAATTATTAAGGAAACAGCAAATACCTTCAATACTAAAGAATATAACTATAAAAAATGTCTGTCAAAATTCCTTAGAATTAAAAGATTATGAATAAATTCTCCTTTTGATATGATATGTTATGATTTGAGAAAATTTTTTGTTTATAATCCACTTGCGTAAGATTTTAATCTTCTCAAAACTGCTACCTTTGAGTTGTAGTTCCAATTTACCACACCCCAAATAAACAGATTTAGGAAAGCATTTATGTTTTAAAAAACTTGAGAATTTTGTAGCATTTCGAGTAAATCGGCTTGAAATTTAATGATTCTCGATGATGATCTGAAGCTTATTGAAAGGATTCTTGACGGATTTTTGATGGAAAAGATTCTTGAAAGTATTCTTGAGAGCATTCAAAAAAGCATTCCACTCTGAATCTACCGTTTGGATCCTGAAACTGTAAACTCGCGCTTTTCATAGATTGCTTAAACATAGTTTCAAGAATTTGTGGAAATTATTGGTATCCCACAAATTTCTTCATCTGAAGTTTAGAGTAAAGAACTCTTACGGTTCTTCTAAAATCTTCCAAGATTCCATGAAAATCTATGAACGGTGGGAACTTTTAGTTTGGGTTTCCAATCGCTTGCAGATTTGAAGCTCGATTCTTTCAGGATTTGAGAATTTTCAGATCCTTTTGGATTCTTTCGGTTTTCTTGTTGTTAGTATTATGTGTATTCCAATGTATTACTATTTCTGATAATTTAACATAAAAAATATTTTTTAAATTTTCATCCATAACCTGATTAGGTACTTTTTTTTTAATTTAAGAGTCTGAAAAGTTTCATTTGTATCAAAATGTTTACAAAGTGAAGTTCTGTTAAATGTGTTTCATTATTATTAATCGACCTGCTGGCGAGTTGCAGCCATAGACCGAAATGAATGGAGACGACTTCTTCGAACAGCAAGGGACACTTCGGCCTGGAGTTGAGGTTCCAGAGTTTTGTCAAACTATTAATTAGACTTATTTTAGATCTTTATTTGGCATTTCCGGTATACGTGTGTGCTGGATATTTTCGATTTTTAATGGATATTGCATTGAGATTTATAATGTTTGAAAAACTTCTTCATTGGAAAGATTTCTAATATGCTTTTTAGAAATTTATTTGAGAACTTTCTATAAAGGAATGTAAAAATGTTCGCTTTTTTTAAATTTCGGGCAGAACTTTGTTTTTCATACATTCTTTAAATTCAAGACGCGGTCGCGAGACGTGGCAAGAATCCATTGAAAACCTTTCTAATGACGCTGCAATTGACGAAATATTTTGAGTGAGGAAAGAATCTCTTATTGTTACCAAGGCCCTTTCGAAAAGTTACGCGAGAAATTATTCAAACGTCAGAACTTTGAAATTCCTCTAAATTCCAGATAGAAATCTATGGAATCTCAATAATCTCCATAAGGAATTTATGAAATTCGAGAATAACGTAAATATTTCGATATTTTGGATACCGCAAAAGATAAAAAAACTACTGGTCGCTGTGGAGCTCATGCAAAAAACAGGGAAATATTTTATTATTTTTCGTGTCTTTTGATATCAAAAATATTTTTTGCCCTCAAAAATCAACCTAATATGGGTTTTCCACTTTTGAAAGAATATTTTGGGTTCTGCCCGACCTTTGTTCGAAAAGCCGCCACTGTGTGATCGGACATGGAGTTGAAAATCTAGGGATTTTTCAGGCCAATAATATTGGAGTTCAACTCTGGTTAGTGAAATAGTTCACAAATTTGTCAGGTTGAATAAGACCCTTTTGTTTTAGATTTTCATATCACGACGTAGTCGAATGAGTCGACACTTTTGCCATGCCACACAACTAGAAAGTGCATCCGCTACCACATTGTCCTTCCCCTTTTGATGGATAATGGTCATATCGTAGGGTTGCAAAGTCGGCTACAAAAATGTGGCGAAACTTTCCACTTAGTGGTCAAAATGAGCAAAATGAGCAGGAGAATTATTAACCAGGGGAAACAATGTACCGATCGATGAAATTTTTAGATGACAACCGAGAGCGTCTCTCTATGGCAGTGTTGGTATTGGCAAAATAAAGACAGTCGACAGATAAAATAAATTGCGACTATAACGCTGCCGTCTAGTTCCCCATACACGAATGTTTTTTTTCTTTGCTGTTTACCTTATTCCCATGTCGACGATAGTATGTATGGTAACATATAACACACATCCTTCAATGCACAGCCGCTCTATTGCCGAGTTTGCTTGTCTTTGCACGAAGGCTGTCGGCAAGGTGCCGAGCAGTCCTTGCGCTTCTTCTTCCCACAGCCTTTTTTAAACAGCCGTCAAACGACATCCATTATAGGCAAATAAAAAAGAGAGAAAAAATGTCTCCGGTGGATTCGGACTGTTGCCGACACACGCTGTTTGTGTAGTGTGGACGCGATTGTCTGTATAAAAAATAGTTTCTTCTTTTTACTACATTCGCAATCCCGAAGACATCTTCCAAATGATGCCGAATCGAAACACGGAGTACATTTTACGTTTCCTCTTGTGATGCTCTGTTGCCAATACGTTCTCAATGTAACTATCGGACTGCCAGCACGATAGGTATCACGAACAAACAGCAATACGGAAAAAACCCCTTGGCAGACACTAAAAAAAAACTGTACCATTGGCATGCCTGTCTGTAACATGTGTGAAATGCAAACTTTCCGCATATCCCGGAATGCTAAATAGATAGAAGCGTAGGCAACACTTCTTTCTCACAGGTGTGCTAATTTCTTTTGCGGCCTGGCAAGTTTGTGTATTTATTTATTTATTTATTTCTAACATATCAACAGACAAAATATGGTTCTACTGACGGACCCTAAGTAATCTAAAAATAAATAGTTTTAATATAGCCACGTGGAAGGTTAAAATCGAAAACCGAAATAGCCTCTTAAAGGTTCGTTGCCTTTGGCTCTGTAGTTGGTATGACTAAAAGGTAACCTAAAAAGACACTATTGCGAAAAGCTCTAGAGCGCACATTAATATTCAATTCGCTGAGGAGTACAGGGAAGTCGATGTTGTTCTTGAGAATATTTGCAATTAGCATGACATGTGAAAGGTCTCGCCTCGTTCGTAACCAATTAAATTCGATGAGAAGCCTACGACTCTCATTACTCGGCAACTGGTGTGGGTTGCACTATGGCAATCGTCGAAGTAAGAATCGAACAAATCTTCGTTGAACTGTCTCAACTCAATCAGCACCAGGGCAGTATTCAAGTATTGAAAGAACAAGAATTTCAAGCAATATATGTCACTACACTTTTTGGCCAGTCTCATAACGAATTTCAAACAACGAGATCCTTTGGCAACGATGTTAGTTATGTACTGTTTGAACGTCAATTGATCGTCAGGTCTTTGATGCATGTAGCTCTATTGATACCGCTTCCTGCAAGATGATAGTTGAAACGAAGCGTTTTTTGCGTAAACGAAATATCCGAACATTTTTCGAGGTTCAGTGATCAATTGTTTTCGCTCATTGTCTTTCAAGGAAATAAGCATCCTCACTAGTCAGGATTTCAAAAAACATTTTGGATCATCGGTAAATCACAGTCGTGGGTCTTTGAGGGAAAAGTTTACATCGTGTATGTACAGTAGGAGAAACAAAGGTCCAGGATGGCTTCCTTGGGGTGCTCCGGAAGTTGCAAAGAACTCTTTAGAAATAAAACCGGATATATTGACTGCTAACCGGCGATTGCTAAGATATAATTAAACCAGGTTAAAAAATCAGCTCTAATTCCCAGTCTATCGAACTTGGCTATGCTGTTCTCGATGTGCTCTCATTGAGTAATGATTCCGTAACAGCAATCAAATCGTAGCAACTATCTGATGGGACCAGCTGAGATTCAAGTGAAGCAACGAGGTTGTTTTTGTAGAGGCTCGAGAAGAAGTTAGCTTACTTTTTGTCTCGCCTTTTCCTATATTAGTTCTCTGTTGACCACCATATCTCTAGAATCCATTTAAATTGAAAATTCTTGTTAAAATCCGGACTCCTTGGGATTGTAGAAGAAATAAGCTTTTCTTCAATTTTACAGAAGACCTCTTCCGCCTTTTCGATCCACTCAATTATTTCTGTCTTTGTTTTTAGAAAATCTATTAGGGCAACTGTAACGCAATCAAATCGTTAATAAATCACCGATAATAGGTGACTGTTGATAGGAATATTCGCAATTCCGTGACGTCGGTCTTTGCTGATGTCAAACAACGAAGGTGTTCACCACAAGAATTCTCTATCGATTCTCTGGAAGAATTTGTAGGAATGCTTCACAGAAATCTATTGTACCTATTTAAATACCTCGCTTTGGGTAATTGTCCCAATATTTGCCCTAGGTATGGCAAAGGATAGGCATCTCTCACCGTTCGCTCATTTTATTTACGAGCATCCATTCAAAGTAGGATTTTACCCGAGAGGTTTAATTAATGGCTATTTTTCTCACACTGGGGGACCTGGTGTAGGCATACTCTTTGGAGCCGCATATAAAGCAAACTCACAGAGCCTTCCACAGATCTACACTGTTCTACTTGACGATAAGGCAAGCGAAAATTTAGACAGATGTCTGTCTGTAAACAACCAGCAACAAACCGTTTAGAGCCTCCGACGTGGTAGGTTTCTCCCCATTTCTCTTCGTTGGTTAACTGATGGTATTAGGTTAGTTTAGGGTAATTTGGACCTCTGGGGTGAAATGGACAGGTGATTTATCTTGGAAAGTATTACTTTTTTGGGTTCCATGTACTACTCATCCTTTCCTTGAACTACTTAACCTTACCTAACATAAAAAGTTCATGGTTTGCTGTGATAGGTGCACCGCAGTGCCAATGTAAACAAAGGAAACATCAAAAGTTGATTTCGTTGTAAGTTTAACGCTCATGTATTTAAGGTTCCATGAAAACTTCTTTTATGTTTTCAGTCTAAACAGCTTTGCAGCCGTACTTGTCTAGTAAAAGGCTACATTTTGATAAAAGATTATGATAACATAGTGGAAAACAAAGTGTAAGAAATTGCGTTTTTGTAAGGCGTCCTGTTTGGGGTAAAATGGACAGTTTTTTGGGGTGATATGGTCAAGTGAGTTTGAAGTAAATTCTTTTGTCGAACTGATGCTGCGGGCATACAAAAACGGACGAATAGACGGCGTTGTACAAAGGATGAACTGTAAAAAGTATTGCAGGCAATCCGAGATAAATCATCCGTACACAAAGTGTTTCCAATCCTCCGCACATTGGCGGATTGGATGAAAAAAACAATAGATGAAAAAAAAAAAACCTAAAAGTATTTCTAAAATGATTGAAAATGACACATGATGCCAATTTTGGGGTGCTGAACTCATTTCTGATGTCAGAAAATGTTATTCACCTAAAATGCCATTAGCCTTTCTTATTATCAGATTTATTTTTGGTTCAGATCATGCTCAACGTTGGTATACTTGTTCTTTATCGAAATGGTCCTTAGGGTGCTTCTTTTTAAATTAGGGTTTGCCAAAAATCGACAATCATTTTTCAAAAATTTGTATCTTTTGAGCCGTTTGACCGATAAAGAGATTTAATGGAAAACTGAAGGTATTTGATAGGACTTTCAATGAAAAATAAAAAAATCGTACGTCGAAGTGCACTCGATATGTATTTTCCCGTTTCACGGATTTTGGATTAACAGATTTGGAGCGACGATATGCAAACCCAAAAATTCGAAAAGTACGGTAAATTTCCTATAGTCTGTTGATTATCTGATCATTCCGAACTGTTTCACAAGACTGTATGGTACACATGAGTTCTGGTTTTTGGCTTTCCGGCAAAATGTTTAAAACTTGATTTAAAAACTGGTTGTATTTTTGGTAAACGTTGGAAAATGAGAAAAAAAAAAAACATAAGTTTCCCTTCAAAACAGAACTTGTTAATCCAAAATCAGATCAATATTGAAGTTAAGCTTAAAATTGTGATTTTCAAACATTTTTATTTTTATCAGCGAAAATGTCAGACATAGCAACATTCAAAGTGCTGCCAAAAATTGGTATATCACCCGATTCTCATGAAATTTTGGGAAAAGAAATATATCACATCCATTGACACAAAACACACACACATACATACGCGCGCACACGCACACACACGCACACGCACTCACACACACGCACACACACACGCACAAACACGCGCACGCGAACGCGACACACGAACGCATACTCAGTTTCTAGTTTGAATAATTGGAAAAGGGTATTTTTTTGGCCTATGATGCAATCACTGTGCTGCCCATAATCGCATAATTGTAACATTTGTGAAATTGGTTGTTCGAGCAAATAACACTTTTATATTTTGACTTTAAATGCTTTGTTCCCAATATATTCTTTCAAATAGACAGTTCAACTAAACTTAGTATCATTAAGAAAGTACTACTTTACACTATGTATGCATTGAACATTACTTTAGAAGTCAAATTGGTTGAAATTGTAGCAATAATACTTTTTTGCCGTCACTTTGAAGCTACTTTTGGAATATATCACAGTGAAAATGAAGTTTTTCTTGTATTCAACGAGCATGAGCTGAATATCAGAAACGGGTCACTTGTGGTTGGTTACCAGACCAGAATAACTCCCGTGTTTCAAAGGATGCAGATGTGGATTTGTATGAAAGCTTTTTTGACAAAAAAAAAAGTCAAAAAAGTTTTGGCAGCATTTCCCAAAAAAAGCACGAAATCCATAAAATGTCGAATGTTACAATCATGCGATTATGGGCAGTGTACAATGCCTAAGAATTGCAATTATTATTCCGTAATCCTAATATCAACTTCTACTGTGTATTAAACGACTATTGATACTTTAAAACTCACATTTTTTACCCTGTCCACATTACTCCAATAGCTGGTCAATTTCACCCCGAACGACTGATCGCGGTTGGAACTCCGCAATTGATATAGTGATACACTGGGATTGTGACTCGGAGTTTGTAGGACTTATACCTGGTTTTTTATCACAGCTGTAGGAAATGAAGGTTCGAGGTTTCGTACCTCGGTTTGCATATTGAGAAAAAACTAAAGGATTTTTCCAAGGAAGGAGACGCAGGGTCAGCCGTATAAGTTTTCGCTGAACGCTTAGACATGATTAATCTAACCAGCGCACAATGAAATGTCATAACGGAGCATTACGGTAAACTCACGATAAATTTGTTGCGGGAGCACCTTTCCGTAAACAGTGACAGTCTTCAAGGTCATCGACGTAAACAGGTTTCCAACCCATACATCATTGGAGAATAACGTGAACAACAGTGGGCCTATTTTGCTGCCTTGGGGTATTCCAGTTTAATTGCATAAATTCGCGGATATACAGGAGTCAATTCTAATACGGGGTTCATTACAAGCCAGGTAAGACCAAATCAATGATACCAACGTCGAAAAAAAATTCAAGACGAGACAGTTTGGTTTGTATAAGAAGCCGCTCTAAAATCTGTGAGATGACATCAGTTTAAAAGTTGTTGTCTATTGCAGTAATGCAGGTGCTTGTGAACTCCAACAAGTTCGTGGTGACATTTCTCTCGGGCATGAAACCGTGCTGATCATTCGATATATAGTTCTTTGACTCGTTGCCAGTTCGTTTGCATTTTATAATAACGTTGGAATAATGGCTAATGAAATATTATGTTTTGGTAGAGCTAACTTATTAACATGCTGATAGGATTTATTTGAAAATATTTAGAATATTTTTACAATGATGCAGGGAGTATTTGCCAGACTGAACAATGTTCCTTGATTTACTAGGCTTACATCTATGTTATCGATATTAAGATTTTATGCGGGGGTTTTCTGTTAATAATTTGAATGACTGATGGATCTTTCATAATTCTTCAAAGTAGAGTTCAAGTTTGACAGTTCAAGTAGTTTTCGTAAGTAACTTGAAAAAGCTGAGAAACGTCGAAAACTGTGCTATCAAAATCACAAAAGGAACCAGCACATCCCCGTAATGGTGCGCTCCATCAAGTTGAAATTAATTGAAATTTACGGACAGCTGGCTTGTGGGCGAAGTTTGTGTTTTTTTTTTCACCGCAAACGTGTAGAAATAGCGCCTACGCGCTTCAGGTATAGTCATCGCCATCATCGTCGTCATTCCCTGTGGTGGGGCCGTGCGTTTTGCCAAGGTACGCAAAAAAAAAGGTGAAAAGGATACCCGAACCCATCTTGGGCTTCTAGAACTGGCTGCTACATTCGCACGCCTTCACGGCAAAACCACTCGTAGCAAAGCTTCTCCTGTGTGGATTGTGTCTTGATGCGTGGCGAACTGGGCCGTGTGTAGGTGGGAAAATTAATCTCGTTATTACGGCAGAACTTTCTTTGCTCCTTTTTCTCTTCTGGTGGTATCAGAAACCTATATATTTCAATACATGAAAGAACGAAAATGTATTCAAAGCGGCAAAATCTGTCCAGAATATTGCAAATCGAAAAGATGCGAATGTGACTTTTTTAATTGAATTTCCGAGTACATTACTTGCGGTTAACTTACCATCCCAACAGTGTTTCAAGCTGTAAACAGTCAAAGCAACGACAAAGTTCAACCGCAGCAAAAAGTGGGCAACTTTTGTTTGAGTTGATCCACCCGAAAGTCTTGACATTTTCTTCGAGGAAGAAAAATGAAACTGGGAAAGTGCACCCAACGCAAACGGGGAACATTTTATTACTTTAGGGCAATTTTTTATTACTTATTGTGTCTTATGACTGCGCATTATACACAAATAGTAATATCCGAAAAGTAACAAAAATTATGACGGGCATACGCTTGTATGTGTTTCTGCAGGAGAACATACAGCCAAGCACCGCAGTGCATGTGTCAGCAAAACTTCACTCGCTGCATTTGTATTGATGCAACGATCATTTTTGCTCCCTTCATCCACACATAATGAGAATCTCACCCATCAACCTCAAATGTCTAATTAGAAACAGTTTCGTTTCGTCCCCCAGTGTTTACATGAAATGAATATATGTCATACTGTCTGAACAGAGTTGCCGAAGTTGCGAATATTGTTCTGGATGGGCACGAGTTTTGTATTTTCAAACAGGTGCAAATGAGTTTCCATGAACCAATGAGTATGTGTTTTGGATAGCTTGCAAGAAAGCGAATGTGTTTGTTTTTCTCTAACGCAGTTTACAGATCGTGATGTCATTTAAAGACGCATTTCAAGTCTTTGAAATCATCAACGTTTGCATACTCTATGACGGGAAAAATGCTGCTTGGCAGCTCTTGTCATATTCTTCCTCTACTCCGTATGCATACAACGAGCGAACTATTACACGCTCACCGGATGAATTGGAGATTGAAGAAACTTGTAACATGTGCAACATATGCGACGGTGTGTGATTTTTTTCTTTTCTTTTACTTGAGATGGAAAGGGAGCAGTTTTTGATAGAAAAAATCTTGCATGTGGTTGAAACGACCATTATTAGATAGTCGTACTCCCGTAACACGTGCTAAATATATGACAGTATGTGTTGTTACTCGACTGGGGAAGAATTTTATTGCCTTTTTAGTAATAGGTTTGTTACCTAAAAAGCAATTTTGCGCTATTGCTTCTAAGGTAATAAGGAAAAGTTTTGCGTGTGTTGTTTTTCCTTTTTTTTGTGTTATGTCTCCATAACGATGCCAGAGCGAGAACCGTGCTCAACATTTGCAGCAAAAGCTTTTCAGCCCTAATAAATCTTTTACAGCTTCAGAGCATCTTAACAAATTATCTCAACATCCGCCAGAGGAGAGACAAGCAAAATGGGTCCATCGGTTATCTTGTTTCACAAAAGAACAGCTCAGAAATCCCTATCATTTCGGTTTTTTGTTCTTTGCACTCGAACGTTTTTCCGTGATGTATCAACTATGTTAACTATGTTTTTTTAAAACATTTTGAGACAAAATTCAAAAGTTTGTAAATATTTGTATGAGCACTAGCGTGAGTCTGGCTCACGTTGTTTGGTTAGCCATTTTGTGCAGCAAAACGAAAAATATTGTTGCAGAGTGGAACGCGAAACGAAGGATATTTCATTAGTGCATTAAGTGTATCAGATTAAGCAAGTGAGCTTGCGTGTTTTAGGGATGCGCCCACTGTGTGTGGGTTCATGTACGATGTACGCTACAGCTCTGCTCTTATGAAAGTGAAAGCTTTTAATTTTGCCGAACAGATGGATGGGCGAGTTCCGTATAAATTAGGTGAGATTCGTTATACGAGAATGGATTACGAGCGAACTTTTGAAATTGCCAAAAGCGGATGGTTTTAGTAGAATTTAGCCATGCACGAACATTCCAGTAGTTTTTCGGCTGTTTAATACCACAACTGGTGGATAACGGATTTCAAAAGTCGTGAGGAAACATGCAATGTTACTTCAAACTGAAAATTCAAACTCTAATTAAACAACATCTGGGCTCAAAATTCCAAACTCAATTCCTGCGAGAAATTTCACAGCATTCCTTGTCTGGTATTAGCCCACGAGAAACATGAGACAGCGAGAAATTTAATATTGCTGTAATTATGGGGATAATCCTACACGAATTCTAGGGAAAAAAACCCAAGCATGACCGGGCTGATCCAGAGCAAAGTTGTTACAAAATGGCAGCATTCTTCGCAGCCGGTGGGTGTGATGCGGTGCGTTTTATTTTATTCACCAGAAAGTGATCTTTCCTCTTCCTTCCAATTCCCAATTCCGCCGAGACGCACCGCAGTTCGTCAGCCAAGCACGAAATTGTAAGAAAAACAGACACAGATTAGATTTCCTGTCGGAAGCAGCGTCGCATTTCACTCTCTCTCACTTTGTCTGTTGCACCAAGGCACCTGCGGTGGCCACATTCGCAGTTAGTACCCAGAATAGGCTCCTTTCTTTGGTGTCAACATGAAGTGCCCTATGCGGCAGATTTCTGTCTTTTGCTTTCTGGCTTTTTCCCGCAAGCATGCAGCCGGAAAGGGTTGTCTTTTGTCTTCGGTCCGTGGTTACAAGCCACCGTAAATGGTGAAATTGTCCTACTAAGCGCTGCCACATTCGAAAACGGTAACATTTTGCTTTCTTTGTGGCATCTTGGACAGGACAGGTTCTTATGAAGGGATGGGTTTCTGCATTTTTTATTCGCAAGCTGTGTACATTTCGTTCTGGAAGACATTTTGCCCACCTGAGGGCCTTCAAGTATTATTCTATGACAGTGACAAGCTGATTCAGCTGATTACTGGCAATGTGAGTTCAACAAAGATCATTTTGCGAATGAAATTGCTTTGTACCTAGAATACTTTCATTTTCTAATCAATTATATCAGAGACCAAAAAGTTTTCAATAGTGTCCAAAAAAACATGAGCGACAATAATTCCTACCCGAGAAATAGTTGTGATTAACGATGCTCAGCATGACGAATGACACTACCGGCCTTTGGATACTTGTTCACATTGCGGTTTTCCCTCATTTCGTCCAGGCACTATCCGGACACAAAAGTTCGTTCCGGTATGCACTATTCGCTATCTAACTTCATTTCCGAGGATCACATTCCGGAAAGCATAAGCTTCGGAAGCAGGAAAATACCGTCAAAAGCCGAACTTAATGACGGTTTACGATGACTTGTCGATTCATTAGTTCGAGTAGCTAATCGGTCGGTGTGGGTAGAACTAGCCACGGCACGGATTGTGTGCTTTATAACTCTACCGACATAAAGAAGGACAGTGATTAATGAATATTGGCATTAGTGAACAACGTTCTATGCTTTATTACCATGTAATTCCGACCAGAAGGTGACGCACAAAACTGAATCAATGGATGAATGGAGGAATGGTCCCTGGAAATGAACTTCCTGTTCTGAATGTTTTACGCTTTCCACCCATGAGTAAAATTGGAACATGTTCTACTTTAAGCTTGTTTAAAATGCTCAATTGCTATGCACAGGTAAGACTAGTACATTCATGCGGTTGGGGAGGTTTTCTTGAAAAATCAATCAACTGTCCAATAGTTCCTGTGTCGTAATGGAAATTGAATAAATTATTATTTCCAACTTTATTTATTCTAGTTGATCTCAGAATCCTTTTCATAAAATTTGCAATAACAATGAGCATTCCCTTTTCTAGTTATTTTTCCTTTCAACCGACAATAAGCTTTTCCTCTATGAGTTACGGCCCCTAAATTGGATTTGTGGTTAGTAGCACAACATTGCGTGTCGTGCTAGCCCGTCCTAAACCCAAACAAATAAAATAAAATATAAAAAGAACCATTTCGGCCACTTGGGGCAGCTGTGGAGGTGCCCAAATATCCCTTTTAGGAGTATAATGTTAGTGTTTTCAATTTCCTCCGCCTACACACATGCAGAAACGGAAGATCAAATGAAACAGATTCTTTTTTTTCGAGCGGCCAATTTATGGTTTTCTCTGCTACGCAGACGATATGTTTAATCCAATATTCATTTTTTTTCTCGACGACTTTCCTATGTTTGACCAGTAGTGAGGTACGTAGGGCAGTGAATTTATCAGAGAGAGCTCGTAAGCAGCGAGCTGGCCTATCCTATGAGTCACAATTCAATATTCGATATACTTGCTGCAGCTTATAGTTTGTAATGTTTATTTCATTGAGAGAACATGTAACATTACGAGTTACGAATAAAGAAAAAAAAAACAATGAATGAATTAGTGGGAATTTCTATTGATGTTTAAAAGTAGAGAGGATATTTTTCTTCCCAACAGTAGAAAAAAACAGATCGAAATGCAGATGAAGAGGAATGATAGATAAACCATTTCTTCACGTTGAATTAAAAAAAAACCTGACTTCCTGTTGACAAGCGGATATTGGAAAAAACAGCTTCTTGCTGCAGAGCAGTAGGCCTCGAATGAAAAATAAGAAACACCCACATTAGCACAAGTAAAAAGTCATACTTTTCGCTTACTCTCTTATTTTGCTGATTTCAAAATGTTTAATTTATTGTAGGCCCTGATGATGGTCCCATAAAAAGACTGAAACGTCGGTGATGAGCGAACAGTGGTCAAAACATTTCATTAAACTGCAAGCCGGAACACTAGAACCTGTTGTATTAAACATCAACTCCAGCCGAAAATAACTTCAGTTGCTAGATACATCTTTTCCAAATGGTTGGCGTGCACCCAACCCAAACCAAGCGCATAAAACATTATAGCGAGTAATCGGCGTTCAAGATTTAACCACCCCGTATGTTTTTTGCAAGCTGCTAAAGAAAATTTTCGTGTCATTATGAAGTATTTAGACGTCTCTGTTTTGGGTTTTTCACCGACTGTTTATGCTGACGCCAACGTTGAAAAACGGCGCTTTTCAATTTGTTTACCTGTTAATTAGGCCGATACAAATTTCGAATGGTTCTTATATCCAAGGTTGTCAAAGTAGGCCAAGGAAGGGTAAAAAATAAATAACACTGAGAAAAAAATGGGAATATCTTGAATAAAAATTCGTATGCAAGTAACAACGCTTGTAGCTTGCATGCAATCGAATGTTGAAAAATAATACATTGTTATTATTATTATTCATTTGGATTGATTATAATTTATTTGGATTGAGGAAAGACGGCATGACCGACTGGAAGACAGAGTGAAGGCCTTTTTTGCGAGAGGGCCCCACGAAAATATCGCAGGTAAAAAATCATTTATTGAATTTTTTTTTCTTCCCCTTCCAATTTTCATTATTTCTGAAGGGCAGGGGGTGACATTAAATTAAAAAAGAAATCTTTAACGGTCCAAAAACTTGAACAAAAAAATAGAGAAGAAACTAAAAAAAGAATAGATGCAACTATAAAAAGAGCAAATTGGCAGATAAAAATGCAAATACATGAATTATACAACTGGTGCAAAAAACAATGAAAACAAAAATATAAATAACGACAAACTTGAATAATCTAAGCTTTATATGTGAAACAGACAGATAGAGATAAAAATAGTGCTATCGAAATAGTTATAAAAAGAAAAACTGAGAAACGTAATAGCAATTAAAAAACATTCAAAGGTTGATTGAGGTAATAACAAATAAATAAGAGCGTTCAACTTGTAGAGAACGTCCTATTTAAGACATATATAAAAAAAAAGTCTCAAGATGTAAGAAGGAAACTTTCAATTAATTTTTAAAGAAAAAAAAAGTATCATAAGTGTTGAAAAAAAGAGATGAAATAAGAAAAAAATAATGATATTTTAGGAAATGAAAAATAAGAATCAGTGAGAGAAAATAAGTAAAAACGAGTCAAAAGGACGAAAAAGAATCGAAAGAAAAGGATTATTAAAAAAAACGCAAATTCGGTAAATTCGGTTTGTTTAAAATTGCAAAAAGCAATTGTCCATGAAACAAGAGAAAATATACAGATTGCTTTCCCGAAAAAACCTTGAGATCAGGCCAAAACTACTGAGTAATACTAACAATGAAGCTCCAAAACGGAAAGACAAAAACGCAAAAAAATAAACTTAGAATGATACAGAAATAAAAAAAAAGAGCGAGAGAGAGATAGAGCGTGAGAGAAAAAATGAGAGGGAATGAGAAAAGGAGAGAAAGAGAGAATAAGAGAAAAAGAGAAAGAGAGAATGAGAGAATGAGAGAAAAAAATGAGAGGGATAGAGAATGAGAGAGAGAGACGATGTGAGAAAGAGAGAGAGGGAATGAGAGAGAGAGAGATAATGATAGAGAGAAAAAAAAAAGAAATGAAAGAGAGAATGAGATAATGAGATAGAGAAAGAATAAGAGACATGAGAGAGAAAAGTGGAAAAGAGAGAGAGACGCAAAATTCAAAAATGAAAAAAAACTGGAAACAAAAGAACAAAGAGTTTAACAAAGCGAAGCAAGGAAAAGCAATACTGAAAAGGAAGAAAGAGAAAAAAAGTGAAATGAAAAAATTAAAAAAAAAATTGATAAAGATGGCTATTAGAAATGCATAACGCTCAATTCAATTTGGGTAATTATATTTCGTTATAAAAATAGAGTAAAACAATTAAAACAAATAGAGAGTGAGAAGCAGATGGAGAAATGGAGAAAAGAGAAAAAATATGTATAGAAAAATACCGGTACATAGAAAAAGGAAAAAAAGTAAGTGTGTGAGAAAGAAACTACAAATCAGAAAAATAGCAGATCACTGAGCATGGAGAAATATTCAAACTAAATAGGTACTCAAACACCTAGAAATGCTGCTAGCATTATTATTAAACGGAGAGCAGAGAAAACAAAAATAGAAAACTTTGTAAAATAAGGTACCTATCCAGAATTTTTTAAACACTTATTAGGTCAGTTGTAGACTCCAAAGCTCAGAGTCGCTGAAAGTCGTTTCTAGAGGCTAGAAAAGTCCATAATAGAGAATGATCCAAAATTGAACCCAAATATGGCGAACGGTAGATTTGAAGCCGGTCCTTGAGCTTGACGACCGACAAAGAGTCACGAGTATGGCTACTTGGGATAAGTTCACCATCTTCAATGGAGGAGAAGGGAGGTTGTAAGGAAGAAGATGTAACAGTCGATGTTGTCGAAGATCGAGTTTACCTCTGCTCCTCTACGACTGCGACGGAAAAAGAGAGTTGTGTAACCGTGGTAAGTGACAAATTCGAACAATGTTGTGCGCGAAGTTAACTCATTTCGAACTCGAACGATGAGCATCTTTCATATCAAAAACTGTGAAACCATGCGAGCGGCGCCCGCGAAACGCATCCATCAGCCGATGCGTTCAAGTGTTCAAATCTATTTTCAATCCCGAGAATGAAGGTATACATTTGAAGGTATACATTACGTAGTCATTAGATTAATCACGATAATAAGGCCGTTACAAATTTTATTTTCATTTATGTCAACCCCCCCCCCCCTTCCAAAATCTTGAATATTGGAAGGGGAAGAAAAAACAGCTCAAACCGTTTTGTTCATTTTATTGGTTTTTCGACAGCATAAATGCTTTATTTAGCAACAAACAAGTCCAGTGACAGCGAGAGTGTCGTCAAAAGGCAAGCAAAATAAATAATAATAATAATAAAGTGTTATTTTTCGACATTTATTTGAGTGCAAGTTACAAACGTCATAACTTGCACACAAACTTTGATCAAAGATATTTCTTTTATTTTCGTCTCGGTGTTATTTATTTTTTGCCACCCCCTCTGCTAACTTTGATAAGCTTGGACATAAAAAGAATTCGAAATTTGTATCAGCCTAACTAACCGGACTAAACCTACTACGATTTGCAATGCGCTTACATAAAACCAAAGTGCGAATAATCTTAGTCTAATCGGTCATACCGTGACGTGTAATACTGTGCATCTCCACAACTGCGGCGGAAAGGAAGGCTAATGTTATTATGTTACCGTGGAAACGAGCAATGTTGTTCGCGAAGCTCACTCATTACGAAAATAAAAATTGAGTTTTTTTCCTGTCAAACACCACAATCTTATGCGAACGAAGGTCGCTCAAACCATGCACCACCCGAAGCATCCAAGTCTTCGAATACTTTTTAATTACCAATCCCAAATACCTTTCAGAGAGCTCACGCACTTTAGCAGACGTGATTCTCTGAAGGGCATAAATAACGTAGTCATTAGATCAATCACGATCAGGCTTGTAAACGGTAACCATTTTCATTTGATCTCGCTTGCTTAGTGTGCGTCACAGTCGACTTTCGCTCGTAAATGTAAAACAACCAAACCACCGCCGCTCAGCTCATAGAAAGAAAAGGATAGTCAAACGACACTCGCGTATCAAAGAGATGCACACTGTTGATCGTTTAGCGATGTTATTTCGGCCGATTTCTGTCTTCTTTGTTCATTTATGTTGGAAATATTATTACAAGATCAATGATATAAATAATTTCCAGAATACACACACTCAACGTGCGTAATTCTCATTTTTAGAAAAAATGTCAAATTACGTTTGAGGAAAATAACGTCGTGATGGCGATACTCATTTGACATGTTTGTTTAAGAATGTATTCAAACAGCGAGCCTTGGTAGCGTCAGAGGAAGAAGAAGACGATTATCGCAGTGAAAAGTGGTTCTACCGTGGCCATTTCGAAGCCTGATCACGATATTTGTCGACCGAAACCAATCTACTCCGATTTATGACGTGCTTATATAAAAACAACGCGCGAGTAGTCTCCAGCTTAACGGCGGAGATTTAGCGTTTCTCGTTGATTCTCTTACACTTGTCTATGCAAAAGTTGCTCTTTAATTAGAAAAGTTGGCAAAGTTCCATGCATCCAAAGCCTTAGAAATGAAAAAAATTCAGCTATACATATTAGCCATAAGGCGTCGTACACAAATTACGTAACGCTAACAATCTAGATTTCAGACCCCCTCCTCCCCTATGTAACGATAGGTACCGTTCGACATGACTCCCCCCTCCCTAAATTTACGTAACGCTAGTCAGCCTGACCCCCTCCGAAATTTTCAATTTCGAGCAAACATCACAGTTACGTAACTGTCCCTACTAACCCCCCCCCCCTCCCTCCCCCCTATGTAACAATAAGTAACGCAGACTCAGTCCCCCTCCTCCCCCTTCATGCGTTACGTAATTTGTGTATGACGCCTAATACAGTTTTGAATTTGTTGACAAAATGACGAACTAATCATGATTAGGATATAGAGTATAAAACATCTTGAGCTTGAGCACATTTCATAGTAGCTCCTCCGTGATCGATCTGAGCTTGTGAAGTTGTACAAGAAACCACATATATGTCTACTGGAGATTAGTTTGCCATCCTTAGAATACAACAACTCAGTAGCTACCATTTAGTAAGGATCGATAACGCGCCGGCCACGCCCATACGATCGTTAGAGTAAGGAAGGAGGTGTAGCAGTCGTTGTTGCCGGAGACCGAGTTTACCTTTGCATCTCCACGACTGCGACGGAAAAATAAGTGACTGAGTCGGACAGTGTTGCGCGCATAGTAAACCTATTGCGACGTCGAACAATGAGTATCTTTCTTGTCATACCTCGTGAGCCGTGGTATTGGTGCGCACACTTTAAATCATAATGTGATCGACTTCCACGAATGTTTTTCTTTATTCCACAGGGGCGAACCTACCCAGGAATAAAGAAAGGATATCGCAATTCACGACGCAAGTTAGAGTGACGCCAGATAATTGTTTATGAACTAAGCTCATGCGGTGGTGTGCTAGAAGTGCTAAATTTTACGGTGAGTCAGGTCAATACTGAATCAAAACCAAGTAAAAAAAGAGTTTTGACAGCAGTTAGGTCGGTTCCAGGTCAAAATTGGGTGGCTCTGGGAATAAAGAAATTTGCTATTAGAGTTGTCCGCACTCGGAAATTCATATGTTTTTGATTTATGCTGCACAATAACACGATGCCCCTTCACTCAAAGTCAGTTTACTCAATGACAAAGATTGAAAACTTTGTTTCGTACAATAAATTTAGCAAAGAAACACTTTGATGATCGAATCATCAGCCTGAAGCAAGCAGCGGCATTTTGCTATTCTATTGAAGGCTAACAAAATGGATTGGATATAAACAAAATCACACTTCACAACCACTACTAGAGTTGCTGTCTCATGCACTCCGTGTTTGGTGGGGCTGGGGCTACGCGTCATGACTACCACTTTGAGTACTTGGATAAATTTCAAACAATTTCACTGCATTTCGGCAACTTTTTTCAAATAACAACTTAACTATAGATGCTGCCGTAATTATTAACCATCATCCAGCCCATTCAGCACTCAATCTCTTCAATGTAAACACTTTTTAAATCACCTCGATTGAAAAGCCTGACATTAGTTGGCCGTGTTGCCAAAGGCGCTCAATCGCCTAAAACACTTTTAAAGTCTAGAATATGTGAAGAATTTTTAAAATAAAGCTGCTTATCCCTAACAATCGCACTTTGAGGCCACAATAAAAATCGCTGGAGAACAATTCTGAAGGTCAAAATAAAGGTCAAAGCATAAAATGATCCTAAATAAAGCTCCGAAGACAAGAATAAGAATGAAGGCTAAAAAGAATATGATCTTAAATTAAGGGTGGAGTAGTCGAAAAACGCGTTTTAAGATCATTTAGAGCAATTTCAGATTTCAATAACAATCGTTGAAAAACGCTTCTGAGAGCCAGAAAAGTGATAAAAGTAAATAGATTGCAATATGTTCTCACAGTATCAGAAAAACATTTCTAGTGGCCTGAAAAAGGCGTAACAGAGATATTTAATTAGAACAGAAAAACTTTTCTTAGAGTAAGAAAAATCTAAAATTGAATACCCAGAAAGCTGGTTCAAAGACTAGAGAAATGAAACTCTGAAAACTGCATTTGAAAGCCAAATTACTACAGAAAATGAAAAAAAAAAACATAGCTAATGACCAGAAAGAGCATGCCAAATTAGGCTCATAATCGTTGAAAAAATCGCTCCAAAAGTCAGAATAAGCAATTGAATGATTCAACACGGAACTGAAAACCGCTGAAAAGTACGTTCTAAGACCAGCAAAGACCAATATAATAATCCTAAATTGAGCTCGGAATCCCCGAAATTTCAACAAACAAAATGATCTCAAATTAAGCTCTGTATCTCCGTTTGAAGGCCGAAACAGTACGAGCTACAGGAGCAATTAGGGGGAGAAATTGCCTGGAGAATTTGGAAACGGTTGGTAACGGTAATACCGAGAAAGAAATCTGTGCCTACACAACAAAAATGCTCATATCTAGCTACATCTACGACTCACTAATTGGTGCTGCTGATATTAAAACTCACCCTGAAGAAGATAGAACTTTTTTCGAAAACAATCACGAAGTTGATAATTCTTTATATAAAATAAGTATATTCAAAATTTATAATTTTAACTGAGCGACAAAAATCGTCGATCCTTTTACTAATTATTTCCAAACGGTTAAAGTGCTACATCGCCAAAATTCCTGGGGCCAACAGAGGGTTGACATTGCATTTAATTAAGCTCGAAACAAAACGACGAGTCCCACACGCTGTGGGGTGACAATGTCCACACCGTCAGGTTGGAAAAGGTCAACGGATTCGCTTTTCGTGATAAATAACATTCGTTCGTTTGTTGTTGGGGTTGCAGCAAATCGAAAATCAATCGAATAGCCCACTAGAGCCGTTGCAAGGATTGACAAGGATTGAACTTTGCCTTGCACGCAAACCCGAGACTGGTAGGTAAGGGGGGACACCCTCACGCGACAGACGCACATCTTTTTACCTGCGCAAATAAGTTTCCAACTCCAATTACATTGACGGGATGCTTCATCGTCGTTTCGTTTGTTTGTAAATCAACTGAATTGAACCAGTTCTCGGAAGTGTCGACAAAAACGTCATTGATTTACCCCCGCTGGCTGGTTGGAGGCCACCCACGGGCAGGAAACTCGTTAGAGTGTATTGAACATTATGAATGAAAGTGGATTAATGATCCAGTGGAATGAGAGAATTTCTCCGAAAATTTGTGGTAATAATGGATGAAATGCTTTCCTAGGAATTTTTTTATTCGAGCGGCAGTTATTGATCGCAATTCAACTACATAAATGAAGGTTATTCAATAAGTCCTTTGATTATTTTTTTGGCAAATAATCGAAACTTTTTTAATTTCCGTTTCAGTTATGAACTCACATCATAAACTTTACCATCATCAGTTCTCTATCAAGTGGAAAAGTCAATTAAACCACTCCTCTCGAAAACCGGAGACAGCCAATAACGCTGTTTTCATTCAAATCGATACACGTGAACGGTAAAGTTTCACTCCTGCCAAGAAGAAGGGTTGCCTCGGTTCGTAAGTCATAATCTTCGTCTGCAGCCGAAGCAGCGAAAAGACTACAGCGAAGGTCGGCGAAACGCTGTAATGCAAGAAAAAAGGTGCAAATAAATTCATTCCATATTGCTTCCTGGATTTTTTTTGCGCTACACCATGATGCTACAAGCTATTGATCATGATTGTTCAAGTCTCGGCAGGAGGTGGCAATTTCTCTGTTTTCCCTGTGTCGTTCGTCGTTTTGGGTGGCGAAGTGGAAAGGACATACCTACCGACGAATAGCTCGAGCGACTAAGAATTTGGCCGAGGACTGGAATTTATGGGCGCCAGGCGTCGATCCTCTGGGGTAGTGTTTCCACGCTTGTCATGGGGAAGGTAAACGACATTTGCCCTGCCTTGTACAGTGTCTACGTGTGTTTGTTTCAAACATACATTTGTACTTGCTGCTGTTAATGGAAATACTTCATAGGCTTCCAGAAAAGTTGATTTCTTGCGAAGCACGATGGGGCGCGAGTGGGTCGATGTTTATGGATGTTAAAAGCAACGACGATTCGAATGGTAATTCACTCGGATGTAAGAAGGGGTTGCTTAGAGCGTGGATGGAATTATGATTGTCCATGTTCTTGTTTGGAAATAGAACGTAAAATCTATTCTTAGTCATTATACGATGTCAGAGGGTGTTGTTTTTTGTGTATTCAAATTATAATTATCATGAAATTATCATGAAAGGAATTAAATAATCGTAAGTACTGTACCAGATTATGATACAGCTGGATTAAGGTATGTTAATCAGGGATCTGTTATCTTGGTTCGTTGTAATGATCATTCATTTCGAATTACAAGTCGATAATTTTATTTTTGGAAATTTGAACATATATTAAAAGATGTGATAAATTGAAAAAATCAACTTTTCCCGTCATCGAATGTGCTAAATAAAGTAGTCGCGAGTGCCGAGCAAACTATTCCGGCAAACGACTATCGACACACCGAATTGTTTGCGGTTTCCTGGTCACTCTGCGAGAGGCTATCGTGTGGAATAATTGTTACTGAACTGTGTGGAACAGCCAGTGGGGTCGAACGGACGGTTGCTGGCCGGTCCATTCTCACAGCATTTGCCGGCCACTAACTGAACTGTCGTTCGCTATACTGCACGGCTGGCGGGTTTATGAAAAATCAATAACCTTATGAAGCGTGTAGTGGTCTGGAGAGGTAGGACTAAACAAGATTTTCCCAGTAGCTGTTGGCATGAGCTACAAACAGGAAGGATGTTTGTACATTGTTTTTTTTTTTCCTACCAAAAGGGAGAGACAGAGAGCCTTTGCGACAATTGGCAGAGTGAGTTGTTGGTTGATTTAATCTTAATGAGTGTTTGTTCGTTATGGGTCAGATTGAAAGATAGTGGAGTAACGTGATTGTTACTGTTATTGGAATCATGTCAAATTATGTTTCTATTTGCAGCATCGTTACTTTGTTACAATCACCAACAAAGATTTCATCCCAAAAGACACTTACCTTCACAAGTAGCAGCAAATTGAAGTGACAAAATTGTCTGAAAACAACGAGAAAAGAAAAGAAGAACTGTTATTAGCAAGGTGAAACAAATAGTCACCAGATGTTAAACTAGAGCTGACAGCTGAACAAAGCAATGTCAAGAAAGCCATCTGAGGTTGTCACCCACAATTAGTGTTCAACGGAACGACAAACCCGCTCAGTGCTATTGCAAGTGATAGCAGTAGAATGTACAGAAAACTTTTCCCCTCGACCCTTCTGCTCAGGCCTCCCCGTCTCACGAGGTGACGAGGTTTTACGGATCGATATAAATATGTTCCACCCAAAGCTGTGCCACACAAAAGCGGACGTCAATCCGGCTAGAATTGGGCGAGCTTCGCTGGTTCAAGGTTAGTTCGCGCGAGGTCGGAACTTTTCAACTCTGGTATCTTTCACTGGAATGGAGTTACATAATTTTGACCTTTTCAGTAGTGGCACTTAATTGGCAGTTTCGGTGCTATCGACTGATGTTATCGTTAACAATTTGGGTTGCCGATCCGGGCTATTTGAACTTTCGTAGGTGTGGGTTTCCGAGAACCACATTGTTCGAGTGTGGAACAATACAAACCATGATTCTGTAGAAAATCCCAACCCGCTTGAATGTTTGCCAAAGGCTTTCTATCTAAACTAGATTGCATGATTGATAACAGATAGACTCAAAATCAGTCAAGGGATGTTTGCATTTGCAACTATTTCGTTGATATCCATTGCCCACCCACAACACGAATGTGCACTTTTATCTACCGTGTACAATCCACAAAAAAAAAATCCCAGCTATTTTCGCAATTTGCATTCAGCAGCCGTACTGTGTGCTCTGCCTATTGGAGGTAAACACCGAGGCCTCTGTTTTCTGGCCAAGGCTTTTCCTCGCCCTATCATGTGCATACTGTATGTTTATTGAACCCTGCAGCAGCAGCGTCAGTCAGAGGCCACCAACTATCGGTGCGCTGAACACCGACAGCGATGGAATCCGCATAGAAGCGAAGGCAGACTTTTTTAATGGGGGCTATTTTCGCTTCAGCCTAGACAGAAAGAACCCTGGTTGAACATGCGGCTGCCGGTTGCTGGTTGCATGCAGCAGCAGCTACAATGCGGTTCTCGGCTGGTGAATAACCATGGGTTTCCACCGGAACGGTGCCGTGCCGGCAGGCACGCGAAGGATAATTTTTCATAATTCTGTATAACTTTTGTGTTTGGTTGTTTGCTGCAGCATACCGTAGTATGTGGTGCTGTGTTAGGGTGTGTGCAGAATCTTCGCTTTAAAGGCTTAAAATCTTAACTCGGGTTACTGGTTGTAATCTGCTTTAGTAACCCCAACCGTGCTAATCACAACCGCAGCCGGGAAAATATATTCCAACAGCACGCGGAGAATCTCGGCAAACTATTGCAATAATGCACCGCACCGCAGTTGGAAAGGTTGAGCTTTGCTGGGAAAGGAAAGCTGGAATTTTACGCAAGATTAAGTGTAAATGAATACACAATGAGCATAAGGAAGGGGAAAATTGTAGCATTCAGCTGCTTAAACGAAAGGTAATTCGTGTTCATTGTGGATTTCCCCTTTCACTAGAGGACTGAATGTATGAATAGAAAAATTTACATAAAACATTTTAAACTACAAGCCTGCTTTCCATCCAAACGTAAAGGATATAATGGATTTAAATGACGTTAAAAATTGTACCAGCCTGCCGGACTCTAGGGGGTGTTAATGGCTCAGTTTCGAATTTCACTCGTTTCCAATTCAATGCAAAACTTCTCGCCCGTTCACCTTATAGCCTTCCGCGCTTCGCCACAGGCCAGAATACAGAAGGCGCACTATAGTAAGAAAAAGTTTCCGTTTTTTTTCACCTGCCCACCCGTTGTTTAATTATATTCTCTTGTTTAAAACATTGCACCGACTGCAGTGATCAACGAATCCTTCCATTTTATTTCAAGTTTTACTACTGATGGGACGGGGGACGTGCTTTTTGAGTGCTCGAACTGGAATAAAATTTGCGCCGAACAGTTGCTTCCTGTGATGCCGGGATTAGGACGACCCTTGTTAAAAATGGGCAAATTTAAAATTCAACGAGAAAGACTAAAATGTACTTGTTTCAGTACGAAACAAGTAGTTCAGAAAATACTGGAAATTTTCTTTCCTTAATTATCAGTAACGTAATACAGATTAGTTAAAGAAGCGTTTGTAGGAATGTTAGTTCGGTTGTTGCTGCTACTAGAGACAGTGAAATCCTTTACATCAGCCACATGTATCATAATTTCAACAATTTTTTTTTCATTCTCGTTTAAATTCCGTCGGTCTAGTTTTGCCACTGTTGCACCAATAATCGACGCCCGGAAAGACGGCTCTACCCAAAACTTTAAACAACGACCCTTTGATTAACGGACCGGCGCTACCGGCTTTACTTTCTCATGCGATGAAGGCATGATTCATAAGATTTTTACCACCAAATTCTCCCGGCGTTGGCTAGGATTGAATCTAGACCAGTTAGGGTTGATTATTGGTGAATAACGCCACCAATATCGGTGTTAGGATTCGATCCCGTTGGCGAGACGTTACCAACTACGCCAGGCCGACGCCTTTATTACAGTTTTAAGTTTCAAATATTTTTCTTATGGTTGAGTTTTATGTAAAGCCTGATTAGCTTTTCTGGCCTTCAAAATATTTTTAAGCGTTTCAAGGTCTTGAACTTCCCTGGGCCTTGATATTTTTTGTTAGTGATTCGTAGCCTAAGATTCAAATCTTTTTCTCTTTCGTAGAGTATTTTTACATCAGTTATAAATAATTTGATACATTACTTTAAAGTTATAATTGTTTTGATGTTTGATCGGCTTGCACTATTGAACCGCTGATTAGTGCGAATGAGAAGACAGACAAATTAGTGAAAAACCAAACATTCAGAAAAGTAAAACCCAGCTTCATTCCACCATTTAGTATGTTGACCATTAGTGTAGTTGTTCGCTTATACCAGCATCTTACCTCGAGACCAACTGGTAGGTTCTCAAGCGTGCAGTAAACAAAATGTAATGTTCAAATCCAACATAATAAATATCCCGTTGTAAAAATTCCAGGGTTTTCCCGGTTTATTTTCAATTTTTGACGTAGGACTACGTCTAACCGCACTATATCGAGATACATTCCGCGAAAACTAAAACCAAGATGTAACGCCGGAATGAAAGATTTCAAACGGTTATACTGATGTAACCACATGATGGATCACAATAATCAATATATCGTTGGATTGATAAAAAGATGGACAATTTTGCGATTCTTCAATTTTCATTATCACTACATTGTTAAACAGTGAAAATTGAATAAAAGTTTCAAGGTCGAATTTTCACCAACAATGCACCAATCATATGCGAGCACGCCTGGCACAGACTTCAAGAATAGACACCAACTGCCTGCTGGGATATCCTGTATAGCAGTGGCCAAAAAAAATTTGACAGAATCTCCCCGTCCCAATAGGTTAACTAATGTTAGCTTCCATGAGCCTAGACTATTTTGATGTCTTGAAGGTGAAGCTTTTTCGGAAAGTTCGTAACCACCTCCACTATCAGACAGTTTTACGTTCTGTTGTTAATAAATATGTTAATGTTAATAAAACTGATGTCTTGAAGGAGAATATGATGACAGTACTGCACCGAGCAATGTATGAACAGAGCGTGGGTTACTCGTCGTCTTTCAGTGCAGAAGAACTCGATATTCATTTTTGTGCAGACATTGCCGCTGTTGACGCACAGTAGGGCGTGGAACACAATCGAATTGCCGTTTGAATTGTCTTCTTCTTCTTATTGTTTCGTATAGAAGCGAACATCAGAAGTCAATATGATTTTTCGGGTGCCGTAAAATACGCTGCACCGCCGGGAACAACAAAATGCGTTGTTTATTTTTGAACTCTACGCTCTGCTTTTTTCAGGTTTATTTAAATAAATATAGAGTATTTAAAAGACAATAGAAAGCCAAAATGCTCCGTACAGATCTTTGAATAGGTAGTTAAACGAGGTGTTTTGATGATTAAATTTTACTGGCTGAATGAATATAGTCCAATATGACAATACTAGTTGCATCCCGCGGTGGCGGTTTAGAGGAAAACCAAATTCATTTCATCTTGATATTAGAGTTCCGACATTAGTATTTGTATTTTTCAATTGAATTTTTTTTTAAATTAGCATTTGCAAGAAAATATTACTTTCCATAACCTTACTTGTAATTGAACAACGCTATGCAAATATTAATTGCTGAGGCTAATGTTGTGCATCACTCTAGCTCAGTTTATTTAAGACATAATGACTTTCAAATATGGTATCTTCGTTTTTCTTTGGTATCTTAAAACTGATAAAATCTTTTCTGATTGATTCTGTATACTAATAAAATGTTTAAATTGAGCTGAATTGAATGTTAACATGTTCATAAAATTCTATGTCAATTTCAAATTTTCTGTGAATGTACATTTTCTACTGAAACTGTAATTCGTTATCGATATTTTTTCCACGAGCTTGTAACTGCAGGAAAAAAACTTATGTGATATCATTGCCGCATGGTGATCGGTGAGTGAGCCAACTTCAACGAGACAAATAGATATAGAAGGAAGTTTATTTTCTACTAAATCGTACTCAAATAAATATTTCGTAGGAGGTTACCTTTTCGCGTATTAGAGAAAATTCGCTGTATTAGAATGAAAGGTATTCATCAATGTTCTAGAAACCAAATTTAGGGGGAAATTTGGGTCTAGAGCTCTATAGCAATATTTTAGAGAAAACTTTCTTCTATAAAGTTGTTACATATGATAATGCGCTTATTGAAAAAGTATCAAAAATTAGAATGATCAAAATTTTCGATGCTATCAGTATCTAACTTTTTCATGTTTGTAGATAGAAAACCTTGTTCTACAATTTTAAAGCTCCAATAATTTTAAGTAACTTTGTAAAAAAAAGTTTTTTTCTTAAACATTGCTATAGAGCTCTAAACCCAAATTGCCCCCTAAATTTGGTTTCTGGACTATTGTGAATGTTAAAGAGAATATTTTTCTTATAGGATAGAGTGCTGCAAAGAAATAGTCAAAATACAGACCCCGTTCGATTTTGGCAACACGCCAAAATTTTTCCTGTTGCCAAAATCGAACCATGCCAATAATGAACGGTTCTTTTTTCATGATTTTTTTGACTTTCAAGTGGTCAAAGACGACCTTAAAGTAGAAATGGCCACCAATGAACTAGTTTTAGTTCCATGTCGTTTGAGGTGTCGCTTGATGAATTTGGGCTGACGACCTAGATACTTGATATTACCACCCGAACCAAAATACTTTCCTTTTGGAAGATGTTGAGCTTAAATTGGTTGAAAACGAGCTCAAATCAAACATAGCTTCAAAAAAAAAAAAAAAATATATATATATATATATATATATATATAGTATTAGCTCCAAGTCGTTTGAGGTGTCACTTGATAAATTTGGGCTGATGACCTAGATACTTGATATTACCACCCGAACCAAAATACTTTCCTTTTGGAAGATGTTGAGCTTGAGTCGGTTAAAATAAATCAAGCAAACTACAAAAAAAAACGAGCTTAAATCAAGCATAGCTTCGAAATAAAAATATAAAATTATTGTGGTCCTACGTCAACTATGCTGTCGTGTCTTGGATACCACCCTCCTACTATTCTACCAAAATTAAAACCAAATATTGAGGATCCATCATTTCTCAGACATTTGGCATCAAAAAATTTTTTTTGAGTGTCAAGTTCTGCCGGAATACGCAATACTACAAAGGTTAAATTTGACTCTTAGACCTTTGCCAGAGACTTGTAATACATGAGGCTGTTGCTGGAATGATTTCCTTAAAAAAAATACTTAAACTCAACCTACTGATTTCCAGATTTTTCGCCCAGTTTCTAGTTTTTTAGTTTTTGGCTTTGAAAACTTAACCGTTATCCTTTTTTTTTTTGTTTCATACTAATTTCGCTGCCATCGTTGTTTCTCCCTCGGGAAATAAGGTGTCTAGTATCAGACTATGCAACAGAACGTTGCATAGAATATCTGCCTGTTTGTAGGAATAGAACTTCGAGACTACACCCGATTTTGGGGAAAACTCCTAAAATTTTGTATGGAAATTATTTTGAGGAAAATTTTCTATGGAAATTATTTTGCAAAGATAAAACTTTCAGGACCGAAGGACCGAGGACGAAATTATAAGAGTCGATTTCCATTGGCACCCTACTATTTGAGCCATGCGAAAAACAACAATTTACACTGACTAGACTAAATAGGGTCGGGAATAGGGAACGTTTTCGGCAGTGGTTTTCTTCGGCCGGTTTTCTGCCGCAGTCTTATGCAAAAATGCAAAAAATGTCCAATTGCAAAGGCTAGATTGAACTTGTTATACTTGAGTCCTCGTTCGAGCGTATAAAACTACGAACGCACGGATTTGAGTCTGCTGCTAGAATGCTTTTTTTAACAAATTCTACTTAAACCTATCCTATTGGAACCTCGAGGAGGAACGATTCTCTTTTCCGGGTTTTCACCCTTTTGTTTTCTAGCATGGATTTGCATTCGAAGTTTAATCGTTGTTTATTTGTTTGTTGCCTATTCATTTCGCTACCATGAAGTCTTCATTGTTTCTCTAATGGGAAACAAGGTGTTTAGTATCAGCATTAAAAACTGACGAAGGAACCCTACTATTTGTCTATGTCATGCGATAAACAACAATTCAAAAGTTGTTCTCGAATTGAGCGCAACGGTTGCTCTCAACAGATCGTGCGTTGCACAGTAAGCGGTTTCGCCATTGATAGCAGGAAAACACTAAATCTTTTATGTTTTAACGTTCTATCCTTCTCTCTACAATGTTCTCCCGCATTCATATCTCTACTACAAAGCAACCCAACCCGGATTCATGGGGGTCCCCACAAATCAAAAAATAAAGTACACTGAGGTCTATTTTTACGCGTCTATTTACTCAGATTTCAAAATTTATGCGGTGAATTTTATTTTTTTTATTTTTGCATTTAAAAACTCATCGTGTTCGGCAAAGTTGTAGCACATTTCATAAGAAACCACTTTGTCAAAGACACCATATTTCTATCTGCCTATTTTAATGGACTTATGTGGAGTTTTCTACAGACTGCCTCTAAAAATCAGTTTTTTCAATATAACTTATAGTAGTGATTTTTTACAATTTTTCAAAGTTTTATAATATTGTTTCCCATGAAAATAAAAAAAACAAACAATTTCATCGAATGAAGTTTATTTTTATCTCAAATATTGTTTTAGTTATTGATTTTTTTCTCATATGTTGCGAGTACGATGCACTGAAGGTATTGGTTTTTGGTTATACTAATAATAAATTTTTTGGCGAGAGTCTTGTTAAACGATGTTTTCAAAAATTTCTTACCAACATTTGTAAGTTTTCAAAGACAAATAAAGGTGTTATATACTTGGGATTGAAGAAAAACAAACGATTTTTTTTTCTGGGCCTCCACAATCGAAAATTCGACTCTGAACTCAACCCATATTGAGAATGAGTAGCATAAGCCTGCCAAACCATTGTTTTTGATTTGCTACATGGCAGTCATTGGGTTGATTTTTTTATCAACCTGCCTTGCTCTTGAATATTCTCAAAATTCACATTTTTTTCATAAAAGACCACCCGTCTCTCCAAACAGAATTTCCGACCTACAGTTTAGCCTCGTATATCGTCAGGTTGCCGTACAGCAGTCTTCGTAGCGTACTCTTTTACTTTCTGTTATATCTCAACTCAACTCACAATCGGTAATCTCTCCAACTCGAAGGCCGGTAAGGAACAAAATCTAACTGCGTATTATCAGAAAGTACGAGGATTATTTTTATTGTTGTCCAGTTTATATGATATTTGTCTAAATGCGAATATTTTTTCCGGGGTGCCAGTGGAATGTAGAGGAAAAATTTGACCTTTGAATTTTGTTAGTAGTAGGCTTTTTTTTGCAAACAAATGTTGACATGTGGTGTCAACAAAATATTTTCGGTATAACAAATTTCATGCTATTTTTTAGCGTTCAAAAAAGTAAAGCATTGAGTGCGAACTCCTGCCGCAAGACTTCCTGAAGCCCGATCACAAACGCTAAATTAGTCTTTTAAACCTTTGTCAGAGACTTGTAATACATGAGTCGCCATACGTGCGTAAAAATAACGACAGCCTAGAATCGAGTCTGTTGCTGGATTGATTTTTTTGAACAAATTCTACTTAAGCTTTGACTACATAAACCTCGAAACAAATTTTCTTTCCGATTTTTCTCTGTCTAGCTTTCTAACTCTTGGCTTTGCAAACTTAATCGCTATTCTCATTTTTGTTGCCTACAAATTGTCAATGTTTCTCTCACAGGAAATAAGGACACCATAGCATCGGCACTTCATACTGATCAAGAAATATAGGAAAAATTTAATATTTTTTATTTATAAATAAATAAATATAAATAGCATAAAAATAAAATTATACACTACCCGTCATAAGTTCGGAATCGCTTTACTGAGTATTGCAACACCCAGTTTGAATATTGCAACACCTGCCGAAAAGTTTAGCATCACTTGGAATAAGCGAATATCTCGTGTTTTTGACAACCTAGAAAGTTGCGGTTTTCGGCAAACTTGTTCAGGAGGTCAAAGGCTACTGTATGGTGACCAATTCGGTGTGAAATTTCACCGCTATGTCGCGCTAGTGGGCACGCAATTCGTCGTATTTTGAACTTAACTAATCTCACGATTCCGACCTGCTAGAAAGTTACGGTGTTCAGCTAAGTTGTTCAGGATGCTAAAAGCTTCTACATGGTAGACAATTTAGTACTGAATCACACACAAGCTTACGTATTGTGTGTGGTGATCAAATTGTCAACATTCAAATTTGTTTCACTTCGTCATGTGTAAGCAATAAGTGTGAATGTAGTGATTTTTGAGCTAAACTAAGTTCGAAACGCTCAAAACTACATGCATACTAGCGCTGCGTTGCGGCTGAATTCCACACAATACTGTTCGCCAATTACAAGCCCATGACTTCTTGAGTAACTTTGCTGAGAATCGCACCTCTCTAAATGGTGGGATTATTGAGCTAAATAGCGTTCAAAACACCCAAAACTTCATACACACTATCGCTGCGTTGTGGCTGAATTCAGAACTAAACTCTCCTCCAATGAAAAGTTCTTGACCTCCTGAGCAACTATGCTGAAGACCACAACTCGCTAGGTTTTCAGAATCAAGAGATAGAGTTACATTGATCTGCCCATATCAAGTGATGCTAAACTTTCCGGGGTGTTGCAATATTCAAACTGGGTGTTGCAATACTCAGTAAAGCGATTCCAAACTTATGACGGGTAGTGTATATATAAATACAATCATAAAAGTGATGAATAATGATTCGAATGTTGTTCTTGAATTGGCCATTGACATAATTACGCTTCGGTTGATTTAAACATTATGTGTGTTGCACAGTAGGTGGCATCGCTAATGATAGCAGGAAAACACTTCATATTTCACGTTCTACGCATATAAACCTTATGAAAGCCCTCAATTTTCTCGTCACATACGCGAACTTGTGTAGTTTGGAGAGGGGGTCTTCCAACCCAATTTCCCTCCAGTAATCCCGAACGAACACATAAGATTCGCCCAGATTCCCTAAACTTCATAGCATTGGAATCGTGCGCGGCCTCGACGAGGAATCCTAAAAAGAGAACCCTCAAGACTGCCCTGTCTATGCAACCAGGATTCTTGATTGAGAATCGTGTGATAAGAATCCGTCCGATTCGAAAGCTTTCGTTTTAAAGGATTCTCACAATTGAAATCGCCCGGACGAACTAATTGGTTTTGTATAAATTCTCTAGGGCTTCCCACATTGAAATAATGGGCGTCTTCCATATAGAATCCTTAAAAAAGAATTCTTGAAGCTGCAGAGTCTATGGAGCTTGGATTCTTGAATAAGAATCGTGTTATGAGATTCCGTCGGATTCTAAAGCTTTCACTTTGAAGGATTCTCATAATTGGAAATTGGAGAATTTGAACATTGGTTTCGTTGGCGTCCTCGATAACTCAACTCACTTTCAGCAATCCCTTCAAATGGTTCTGGTAGGACACCAACTCTAACAGTGTATTATCGAAAAGTATGAGGTTTATGAACAAAACATACTGTGATTACGACGTGCTCGTTTTTTACAGAAACATTTTTAATGGACTTACATCGTTCCTAAAATGCCTTCCGATATGTTGACTCTAGCTCAGGCTGCCAAAAAGCTTTAGAGCAGCGCTTCCGTAACTGATATTGTATCGATATCGTATCTTTCTGATTTGAAATGGCAACGACAAGGTGAACGGCACCTCAAAAAAATCATCATTAAAGAAAATCTTGACACGACATTTGCTTGTGGCTACCATCAAGGTAATAGCTTCGTTAACATTAATGGAAATGTCTTTGATCTTGCGTCCACAAATTCACCTTGATTGAACTTCCCACGCCACTGTCAGTATTCGATCCCCGACAGAAGCTTATACACAAAGAGAGACATTTCTACGGTTTGTGTTGCGGTTACTCGCTTAGAACGACCCAGTTGAATTTCCTTCTTACTTTGATAGATATCAACTCTTAAAGTCACTGTCAGCCAGACGTGGCAAACCGTAGAGTCTTTTTGTTCTCAATGTGCTAACTCCTTGTCTCGCCGTTTCCGAAACTATAACAGCCGCTACCACTAAATCAACTATGGGTACAACAATCCATTGAACCTATGTATTCAACGATTTAGTTGTATGAATATTACAATGGTCACCACAGTTGTGGCCCGAAGCTCAAACTAGAAAAAAAAAGAAAGATTACAGGTTTTTAGCATTTCCTGTGAATTTTGGTGCCTCCAGCCACCAACATTTTTTCAAATGCTTGAATGAGTTTTCTCATAAACATAACGTTGAAGCGACGAACCCGGCGAATAATTACTCACGTAATTTTACGCATTTTATTAATGGCTAGGGGCACTGAAATTCACAGGAATAGTTTAAAACCTATAATCTCTCTAGAGCAATTATTTTGAGCTCAAGGGGTAGTATTTTTTTTCGCTTTTCTCGACCAGTGTAATAAATAAATAAAATTGGATGTTGTTGAAAGGGGCCATCAACATTTCACGTGAACAGATTTTAAGCGATATGGACCCCCCGCTTCCTCCGTTGACAAACGCCCACATAAATTTAAATTTTTTTATGTAGACCGTGGACATTCCCTCACTTAAAATCAACTATGGGGATGATTTCAAATGCTCATCACTCAATTAGTTTTTAACGGATTTATGGCTCTTGAAGCAATCGATTGGAAAATTACGCACCCGCCCCAATTCGGTAAATTTTAATTTGGTTATGCCAACTATTGTAAGCTAAGCTATATAGTAAAATTGTAGGATTGGCGCTGATACTAACAGTCTCTCCCGAGCCGAAATGTTGAGCCTTGTAGAAACGCAGATTTCGACTAATCAGAGTTGGCTGCATTCATGCATGAGATTCATAAATGCTTTTCCTCGTACGGTCGACAGAATATTATACCTATTTAGCCATCAATGCGCTCTTAATGGCCTAAAGAAAAAGTCTGCTCCTGGTTCAAAAAAATATAATATCAAATATCAATATGCAACATGCGACTGCGTTAGGGGCCACATACCACGTGGACCGCATTGGGGGGGGGGGGGGGGGGGGGTTGGCTAATGTCCACGGTCCATACAATTTTTTCTAGACTTTATATGGGCCGTTGTCCACGGTGGGGGAGGGAAGGGGGGTCAAAATCATTAAAAATCTGTCCACGTGGTATGTGGATGGCCCCTTACATGACTGAAAAAATGCACCTCCTAGTATCAGCTTCCATCCATCTCGAACAGAATATTGTACCCCAGCCAAGTGCAATATGCAACACGCAACTGCGTTATAAACCGTTGCGTGACTGAGAATGCCGCATTCATGCTTTCTGTTTCCAAGCGCTATGAGAAGAATTATATTGTCTGAGAACACCATCAGTCCAGTTCCTCAGTTTGGCAACCCGGAATGAGGTGCATGTTTCGTATATGCTTAATTCATGTGGAATAAGTTTTTTTGCGACTTGCGGAATTGGGGAAATGGCGAATAATTTACAACGCGAAGTGAGATGACATGAAGGCTCAAATCTCTTTAAACCGAAAACCAGGCGAGACAAAGGATGCCGTTATGTCAATGTGGATATCGTACGCAGTCAGATCAATTCATTTCCGCATATGTTTTATCCTCCATCCAAAATGTTAGAACATCTTAAGATAGATGATTCAACTTCACAGTACCATTTCGATGCAATTCTCACGCTTTTACTAGTCACCATCAGCACGAACGAAATGTTGATGTCCCCCAGCCGCACAGCTACAATATGCAACACGCAACAACTATAGAAGTGAGCTGGTGATTGGTTGAATGCTGCAAAACTATTGAAAAGATAAACCAACTACGGATTTTAAATGCCAACAAGTTTGGCATTTAAAATCCGTTCAGTGGTAGTAACATAATATGCATTTTAAACGAGGCACATTTGCTCACTTTCCACAGCTTACCACTCTACTAAAGTAAGACGCAGACCTACATCAAAACAAACGTGAAAATCAACCCAGTGTTCCAGTTTATTTGACATCTAATGTAATGACTAAAAAAAAATGACTAATTTTAAAAAAATACTAAAAGTAAAGTAAAGTATAGTAAAGTAAAGTAAAGTAAAGTAAAGTAAAGTAAAGTAAAGTAAAGTGAAGTAAAGTACAGTAAAGT
Organism: Wyeomyia smithii; assembly: GCF_029784165.1. NCBI lineage: Eukaryota > Metazoa > Arthropoda > Insecta > Diptera > Culicidae > Wyeomyia > Wyeomyia smithii. The sequence continues at coordinate 1,567,666 of NC_073696.1, forward strand.
AAAGTAAAGTAAAGTAAAGTAAAGTAAAGTAAAGTAAAGTAAAGTAAAGTAAAGTAAAGTAAAGTAAAGTAAAGTAAAGTAAAGTAAAGTAAAGTAAAGTAAAGTAAAGTAAAGTAAAGTAAAGTAAAGTAAAGTAAAGTAAAGTAAAGTAAAGTAAAGTAAAGTAAAGTAAAGTAAAGTAAAGTAAAATAAAGTAAAGTAAAGTAAAGTAAAGTAAAGTAAAGTAAAGTAAAGTAAAGTAAAGTAAAGTAAAGTAAAGTAAAGTAAAGGAAGTAAAGTAAAGTAAAGTAAAGTAAAGTAAAGTAAAGTAAAGTAAAGTAAAGTAAAGTAAAGTGAAGTAATGTAATGTCTATCAATTCCGTATGGTGGAGCCTAAGAATAAACCTATGCTTCAGGCCTTCGATATCGAATGGTCTGATCCTACTAAGATTCGTGACCGTGACCAACCGCTTGTAAAAGCATCTGAAATTGGTTTTCGGTGATTTCAGAATTTCAGCAGAAATTGAGAACAAAACTTGATAGTTTACCAACAGTGTAATAGTTAGCATCATGAAGTTACAATTTTTGCATTTAGTCGGATACGTAACTGATTTACCAGTCGATTACTGCAAGAGTTATAAATATCCGCTGAAAATTGACCGAGTTATAAGCCTTTGAAATTAGACAAATTGCATGTTCTGCAAATTATTTAAGAGCACTTCTGATTATTCTTATCGAAAGGGATGATTAAAATTATAAAAAAAAAATCAGTAGAATCAAGATAAATTTAAACAAAATGTTACGATGCAGAAAGGCTTGAAAGAGAAAGATATGATAAATGTTTCACAAGCACATGTTTCCAAAATATACATTTTTAAAACTTTCTTAAAATTTCACGACTTTGGGTAGGTTTTCTGAGTACCACTGTGTTCCTGCTTTCATATATCTTTTCCAGTATCGCTTTTCTACATTTATTCTCATACTCAGTCTCTGATTCTGATCTTTAGTCTAACTCTGAAACTCTGTAGTTTACCATTTCTTACGTTCATCTTTATGCTCATCCCAATATAATAAACAATATTGTACATTGGTTTTTTATATATTGTTACGATCATTCAAGATAAAAGCAATAAAAGAAGGAGTTCAGAACACAACATTGCAGTGATATTGAAGAGAAATATCATCTAAAAATAAACAATCGCACTTACTCATGCGACGTAATCGTGTTGTGAAAGGTAAATTAAAAAAAAAAAAGAAATCAAACCCCTAGCACTTGTCCTATCGTTTCACCGAGACTGGAGAGAAAACCCTCTTCTACAATAATAAACTGTCGCCCAACGCCAGTACCAGGGGTTGAATTTATTGTGACAACAAGCAATAACGAGTGTCGGAAAATGCATTCCAGGTCCCCCCGAAAAGCACCCGGGATAACTTTATGGATGGCCAGCCGTACTCAACTTGCTGCGATACTCGAACCGACCGTCCTCCGCGTCGTCAAGAGGGTAAGGGTGGAAAGAAAAGCTTTAAAAATTCCGAAATGTAGTCAGCGCGAAGGCGCTGCTGGAAAGGCAAAATTATTCAGTCGCATCGCATATTTGGTCCCCCGTTAATGCGTTTGTGTGCGTTAGTACTGGTTTTTATGGTGATTTTTATGCCTTTTCCTGTGGTATCAAGCGGAGTGCTTTTCTTTGTGGCCTGTCTGCCTTCCAGTGTACACAGCATCACAGTGGTAAATGTGGGGTGTGGCGGACAAAGAGATAGCGGAACGTCGTCGTCGTTTTTCCGTCCGGTGGAATTCTGAATGAAAATAAGTGAGGAAAATAGAGAAACCGAGCGACTCTGCCGCCATTTCAATCGCACATTGGATTCGCAGCGTCAATAAAGTGGAAAATTATGAGGCTTGAGGATGGGAAGACGGGAGGAGAGGGTGCAATCGAATGTGATACATTCCGTTCGTTTGCTTGCCAGTGTTTCGAGTTCGAACAGTCAGTTTGGTAATAAAATGCCGGTAATATTGGCTAGAAAGCTGGAATGTGGGCGGAATGCGAAGTGAGCTTCCAGATTACATTGAATTTAGATAATAAAATTATCAGCGGTAAATTTGCATACATTTATATTCGATGGTTTGAAAATGTAAATGATTTGAGGATTGTTTTGCTGGACTGAGAGTAATTTAATCAAATTGATGTACGGGAGAAACCGTGAAAAGGTAGCTAGAGAAGGATATAAAATCGATTGGAAATTTTCCTCATCCAAATGCTAATTTTGGACCAAACTTTTCTGCCAAAATAAGCTTCCATTCAATCTGCAGTTTTTAAACGATTTCCAGATGACAAGATCTAAATTACAAAATTAATAAAAGTGGTTTTAATTGAATTATTAGAACCAAGCGAAATCCTCCTAAAATGCCTGAGTCCTAACGAGCCTCAGCTTGACGGCATCATCGAGAGGCAGAAGCGAACGCTCCTCTCGTCGCTCTCTAATAAAGTCGTAAACATTTAATCACACTTCAAATTAGTTTATTATTCAGGATCGAGTTAAGCAAGCTTTCTGCAGAACTTGATCCTGTTTAGCACCAGGAAGTTGTCCTCCGCTGCCAGCGAAGCTGTCACCACTCTGGCATAGGCAGGTATATGCTAACCAAGCGGAAAATTGTGCCTTCTGCTCATCCGCCGTCGGTCGCTTCTAGCGGCTCACCCCGAAAGCACGACTTTTTATCGTTTCCTGATAAAATGAAATCACCCTCGCTGTTCCTAGTCGTTCTTTCCGGCGTTAGCGCATGCCACAGTCGAGAGTGGATGGTAATTGGCTTACTAAGCTGCACGGTTGGGAATGTTCTCCTCGCTGAGTTTAATCACCGAACAGGATCAGTTTTTAATTGTTGCTCGAGGGTGGAGATTTTCACGCCCTCTTTTTCTTCTCGCCGCTGTGTTTGAGCTTCGAGCAGGTTTTTTGTTAAATGTTTCCACTGTTTGGTTAATCAGAGGTTGAATTATTTTTTATATTACAAGCAGTTCACAAAACCCACCAACTTTTAGTCATTTTCGTATACGTCAACGGTACACGACCAACAAACACGTAAAGCTCAATAAAATGCCGGAAAAAGCGGCACCATTATTTCTTTAGTAGCACTCAAACTTTTCGTTTGTGAAGAAAGGCCAAAGTTCCGTTCATTTCAGTGTAGAATTCACGACAAGTTACGGAGCATTTAGCAAATGCGATACGCCACGTACCTTATCGCAGCGCGAAAATCCAATTTGTGTTCAAATATGCTGAAAATAACGACTCGCAATATGTCTCCCGTTTTCTCGATCTATTTCGGGTGTTTGATTGTGTGTGTGATTTTTTTGTCATTGTATACGATGTATCCTAGGGCAGTAGTGCAACTTCTGATACCACAATGTAAAAGGATACTATACTCTGCAAAAAAAATCCAATTATGCTTGCGCCAAAAAAACGTACTTCCGTTCCAAGTTTCGCTGTCCAAACAAATGAGACGCTATTGCGGTTTTTGTTTGACAACTTTTTTTTATTATCGTCTTGCTTGAGGTTTTACGCCCATAACCACGGAAACACGGTCATCGTTTATCGGCTGAATTATGGCCAAATGTGCAAACGGGAAAAGTTTTGGTGTGAACCGAGTTCGCATTGCGGCTAAGAGTATATAAAATCGCAGTAGGTACATTTTCTATTTTTTTGCCACCATTCGAGACAACATCAACCACCGTTCGGTGGTGCGTATTTTCGTACATTTTGTGGTTTGCTAGTGTGTGGGTAGGCGCTTGTCACATTTTGTCCTTCCACGGCTTACTGCGCCGCCCATGAGGGGCTGGATGTCGTTTGTTGTTTTCCTTCCGAACGGTTGACCAAGCGCGTGGTAATTGATCACTGTTTCACTGGATAATAGAGTTTTGGTTGGGGGCAAAATTTGTACCATATGCGAGGGATGTATCGGAGATGGTAACCGGGTCGAGATTTACGGTTATACCAGAATATATCACATTCGCTAGAATTAATCGCACCTGGAGGACGGAATTCGGTGTGAATTATTAACGTTCCACTAAAGAAAGTTTAAATAGTTTCGCAGTTGCAACACTTTTGGGATAGTACGAAGTTTAAAATTCATTGTATCGATTTAACAGGTATACGGAGATGAAAACGGTGCCACAGGACCCGGAACGTAAAAATACCTCCGGTAGAAAAGCATCAAACGCGAGCTGGTCGATGGAGTGGAAAATTGTTACTCTGCCGAAAAGAGCCGGAACAGGCAACCGATTCCGGAAAGTTAAAATTACAAAAGTGAACAGAGGGAAGTACCGGTGGTAAATTTTTGCTCTTTCTCTCTGTTTTATTACCCGTACCCTGATACTCAAACAGAAAGCTTGTTTGTAGCTTGCGAAGTTGCAAATTAGTTGGTGGAAAGTTGAGCAGCTCTGGTTGTATCGGGTGGGAATGTTGAATCATTGAATAATGTGTTTAATGCTGGTCGTTTCCATCTTAAGTTGGTAGAACTGCTCCACTGTTGCTTAATTTTGCGCTCATTATAATACATAGAGCAGATTCAACTTTTCGAAAGATAACTGTCTTTGGAGACTTTTTGATACTTTGAATATTTTTGAGAATATGTTTCATTTTTTTCAATTTGTTTTGACGTTTCTGATTTTTTTGACATTCTTGATATTTTTGAAATTATTTCCAATAAACAGTTTTGTTGGTTTACAGCTTATTGAGCACTTATTAAACTAATTACGCTTGATCTATAGCTTAATAGGCTGTTATTAAACAATGTTACTTGTTGGGTGGCCAGTTTTGAATCGTTGATATTTTAGATAATTTAATCTAATTTTTAATGTTGCAGATATTTTTAACATTTTTCGAACTAAATTTCTATTTTTAACAACGGCTTTTACCGTTACCCGTTAATACGCAAGTTCATTAAGCAGACAGTATGTGAAGTAGGGAGAGCGAAAAATAAGGGAACTGGAAATACGATACAGATTTGGAAAAAAATACCGCATCCCGATGGGACATATCTGACATTTTTGTCATCTAGTAAGTTTTTTAACTGTTGCCTTTTTTGTAATGGAAAATTTTTCCGTAATTTTTGTATTTTTTTTTCGTTTGTATTTGTAATTCTCATAACTTATATTTTTGTACCTACCGCAATTTTGGTAATTTAAGCAGTTTTTTGTAATTTTAGACATTTAAGCAATTCTTGTAATTTTTGTATTTTTGTAACTTTTGTAATTTTTGTTATTTTTTGCAATTTTTGTAGTTTTTGTAATTTTTATAATCATGCAACTTTTCGTAATTATGATAAATTTGCAACGTAATTTCTATAATTTTGCAACTTTTCAAATTTCTGACATTTTTGGCTTATTTATCATTTTTTATATTTAAACACAATTTCAAAATATTCATATTTTTGGTTGTTTTGATAATTTGGACATTTTTGTAATCTTAGTAATTTGTCTTTTGACGTATGAGTCATTTTTGTATTTCTTCAGAAATTTTAGTAGTTTTAGTAATTTTAGTAATTTTATTTATTTTGTAATTTTAGTAATTTTAGTAATTTTAGTAATTTTAGTAATTTTAGTTATTTTAGTAATTTTAGTAATTTTAGTAATTTTAGTAATTTTAGTAATTTTAGTTATTTTAGTAATTTTATTTATTTTGTAATTTCAGTAATTTTAGTAATTTTATCAATTTATGTAATTTTAGTGATTTAAGTAATTTTGGTAATTTTAGTAATTTTAGTATATTTAGTAATTTTAGTTATTTTAGTAATTTTCGTAATTTTAGTAATTTTAGTAATTTTAGTTATTTTAGTAATTTTAGTAATTTTAGTAATTTTAGTAATTTTAGTAATTTTTCAAACGACCCAAAAGACTACAACTTGCGTAAATGTAGTTTACAAAACTCAAAACCAAACGCACATTTCCGCTACGGTCTTCAGCAAAGTTGTTCAGGAGGTCAATGGTTTTTGGTTATGAGAATAAGACACCTTTAACAAAAAGTCTCCAACCTCCTGAGCAACTTTGCTGAAGACCGTTACTTTTTGGGCGGTTGAATTCACGACATAAGATAATAGACAGCAAACCTCAGAACGCACTCTATGGCAATATTTCGAAATAAACTAAGGAGCCCTTGACCTATTGAACAACTTTCCTGAAGACCGCAGCTGTCTAAGTGGTAAGATTTTCAAGACAAATTGAGTTCAAATCACTCAAAACTGGATTTCATTTGTATACCAACCAGAAGCTCTCCCTTTGAACAACTTTACTGAAGACGGCAACTTTCTAAGTTGTAGGATTCACGTGACACTGGTGCGCATTACGATCATGCTGCCCATCGAGCCTTTTTGAGGCTCTAATATTGAACAACTTCGTTTAAGACGGCACCTTCCTATGACGGATTGAAGAGATGAATTGAAAATAAAATATATATAACTATGTGCACTCTAGTGCCGCGGGGAGGTTGACTTCCGAGCCATACTGTCTACCGAGCACAAGCCCTTGACTCACTGAACAACTTTGGTGAAGACCATAACTTTTTAGTTTATCGGAATCGCGAGTTAAAGCAACATAAATCTGTGCAGTTTCAATGGTGCAAAACTTTTTGAGGGTGCTAAAATATTCATGCTGGGTTTTGTAACACTCAGTAAACCGAAGTCATGTCAAATTACGAACACTTATAACACGGTCAGTTTTCAACAGATTTCGTTCATTCTTACAGTAGTCGATTAGTAAAATAGCTGTGCTTCCGCTCGAATGCAGAGAGTTGTTATTCTCCAGCGCACATTACTGTTCTATTGAAAAATATCAAGCCTTTATCGAAAAGCAGATTTCTCCCATTTAGAGATGAGCGGTTTTTGACCGTATAGTTGAGGTACTTTTTCCAGCTTAGTTTTCAGGGAATATCGGTAATTTTCTTTATTATAAACAGATCACATCACGACAGGCCACGGTCGAGGTCAGACATAAAATTTTTCACTCGTGTGATATTTCGGAATTAAATAGATGCATAAGGGTTTCGGGAGTGAAAACAATTGGAATCAAGTGTGATTAAATCAGTTCAGTGCATGTTTTCGGCGAAAGTGTGGTTATTTATGCAAAAGTGTTTTTTTTTTTTAGATTATTTGATAAATTTGGAATATATACAGTGATATTAGGGTATGCAAACCGACACGCATAGCATCGATCTCACACGATAGTCGGTGTTAAATGTCCTTTCTAATGCCTTAAACTGGTTTCAAATCGTAGAATGTAATATACTCTTGAAATATAATAAACAAACCAAACACGTTTGTCCGTGGCCCCAGCAGCATTTTTAATGCTTGATTGCTTAGCAACCGAGCTAATATAAAAACATATAGTTTATTTCGCCTCAAACTTCAGAATTCAATAAAACTTTGTTGGTCTGTTGACGCCATTACCCCAAACAACTTTGTATATTTTTTGACGTAGACTTACATCTTACGGCAACATTCTGGATCCAAACTTAAATAATGAAAACATTGCGAGCGTCCCGAAACTTATCTAATTTCAAAGTTTTAAAACACAGTTAGTTTTCTACGGATTTCCTTCATTATCACAGCAACCGATTTAAAAATTGGTTACATGCCCACCAATATGTGGAAACCTTTAATTTTTTGTGAATATTTTATCTTTACAAAGGCTTATGAATATCTGAATAATAACAAGGAATAGAGTAAAGTAAATGAGCCTGAGTTTGTATAGGAATGGATTGACAAAATTGTATTTGAGATCATACACTAAAAAAAAAATTTCAAAAACAAAAAACCGATTTTCAATAGAAGATCGGTTGTCTAGGATTTTTGTTTGAAACAAGCTTTTAATACTGCAGGGTAAACAGCCCTAGGGTTGTATGAAATGGTGACGTGGGACTAAACACTGTAATAACTGTAATTACAGACACAATAAATTCGTTTGTTCAGTGATTTACGTATTTTAATTCTCAGCCTCCCCTTCATTTTTTCAGAAATATATTTAACACTAGAAAGAACTTCATTCACACTTGGTGATCTTGTGCCTCTAGTGTTTTTTTTTGTGCATACAACATCTAACAATTACAGCGAAGTTAAAGTTTAAGAACATTCATTTTTGTTTTTTGCTTCACAAGTTTGTTTTATTTGCCAACAATTACATTCACTGTATTACGAAGACAGCTTTTATGAGCATATTATTTTATTTGTAAAGGTAAAATTTAAAAAATATTTAACAATGTTGAAGTGTAGAAAAAAGATCTTAATAAATGGACAAAAAATTTATAAGCACTTGCCGGCTTTTACTCTTCAATAAATTAGTATTTTTTGGAGCTTACTCGTTCGGTACTATGTCAGTCACGATTGTTTAGTGAATATCGACTTTCATTCGCTATCAGTAGCAGCATTGCAGTTTTGATTGCACACGAACAGAAGTCGTGCCCGTTGCAATAATAGACGACGAGAAACTAGCGGCGCTCTGCTCCACATATACTCTGCGGTATTGTTACTTTTACCAGCTTGTTTTCTTTCAAGACATCAGTTTCTATTACGCTTTAACAACAGGTTTAGAAATTGTTTAATAAAAGAGGTTGTTTCAAACTTTTCGGAAAACCATTACCTTCGAGACATCAAATTAGTCTAGGTACATGGAAGCAAACATAAATTGACCTATTGGGACGGGAAGACTCTGTCAATTTTTATTTCGATATTGATACAGAGGATGGTGTCTATTCATGTCATCTGTGCTAGGAATGCTCGCATGTGATTGGTTCATTGTTCGCGTAAACTTGTCCTTGACACTTTTTATCGATTTTTACCGCTTTGCAATGAAAAAATAATGATAACTAGCGTATTAAAAAACTGTTCAACATTTTATCTATCCAACAACTTATTGGTTTTTGTTTTTCACCATGTGGTTATGCTGTTATTATCGTTTGAAATCTGACGCAACATTTGCCAGTTTCATATTCAATTTTTCAGAATGCATACCAGAATAGAAAACAAAGACGTAGTCCCACGTCAAAAAAGGCAATTTAATTGTTTGAATTAATCGTTCACGAACAGTTTGAAAATTATTTGTGTTAAGAAAACTTTTTTGCGTTAGGGTACCCTTTTGTTCAGAAGAGTTTTAGGCAGAAAAATTGCTTATCTAAAAACCTTATTTTGAAAGAAATCTAAGTTGATCTATTTTTTTATTTCTTTAATACCATTTTTTGTTGTTGAAAAAAATCAGTATAGGATCTCGAAATTTATTTTTTTACCATTTTTGAATGAAAATGTAAACGATTTTCTTTAAACCATTCCTTGACAATTTTTCTCTAATTTTTTTTAATTACCGAATGGAAGCAAACAACGTGAAACCGCTCCGAACATGAAAAAGTTTGGTTAGAGAATCTTTTTTTCCTTGATAGTGCTTACCCTGGATTGTTCAGAAGAGTTCAAAGCAATTAAATTGTCTATCTAAAAAACTTTCTAGGAAAAATATCCGAGATGACAGATTTTTTTCATCACTTTTTGTTTTTGAAATGATTTTTTTTTTCATAGTAGTTGAGGTCCTACTACAATTCATTCAATATTTTTAATAAAGGTTCAACAACTCCATATAAATTATCCCTGGACAATCTCTTGTTATACGATTTATAAAAAGTACTTTAGCCCTTTTTAAACGTAAGTACCGATAAATTTTCAAAAAAAAAATATTTTAAGTTGCTTAGAGTAGTAAAACCCACACAGTTTCGTTAAATTCTGAGAGGATGCTGTAATAATATTTGTGCGAGGCCCCAACGACCTACTTATGGCTTGTTGGTTTAAATTGAATCAACATCGTGTAGTATGACATTTTGCATCTCACTAATGTATACCATACACACATGTGCGTAACCCCAACAATATTCTCTCTGGCTGTTGATTTAAATCTGCCAAATTAGCAAGTTTCGAGATTTTGAGCTTCATTCAAATGAACCACACAAACTTGTGCGCGGCCCCAACGGCATTGCTACTGCCTGTTGCACTAGACTAGTACACAGCATAAATGCACTATTGTGCTTCTCTGATCAGCAGGTTGAACAAAGAATAAATCGGAAAGAGCTAAACAAAATGAACGTACCCTTTCCTGCTAACAAAAATCTCCTTTCTGTGACCTTTGTGGAAATGCAAAGGTGAACACGGTTTCCAATCAGCAAAGGTCACGCTCCCTTCCGTCTTCCCACTTGATTGCAAGGATGGGGTCGGTGCCATCATTGATCCATCAAAGTTTGAGTCAGCCATTCAGTTGATTCACTGTGCAAATTTACTGATTTCGATCAATCACAGAGTAGCAACCGTTGATAAGTGCAATCACGCTTAGCTAGTTCTGGTCGTTTCTTATTTATGTGCAATATTTACATAATTTAGCGCATACATTTGCAAACCAATAATCTATCTGCGAATCCGTAATACAACCGATCTGATAAACATTATTTGTTACATTTCTGAGACGACTGCTTCATCCAGAGACGGGAAATTAACTTCTAATGCCTTTTGGAAATTTTGATAGACTTCTGTCAATTTTCTATTGAGTTTTTTGCATGAAAAATCGCGTTTATATTCTGCAATATTGTTGATATCAGAATACAAATTTAAAATCGAAATTTAGCTATTTTCCAGATTATTGTATTTCAATAAATAACACTTTTTTCCGCCATAGTTAGTATCATTCAATCATCCACTGCACTAGAAGTGTACCAGAATTTTATTGCTTATTTTAACATTGCTTTTAATCTGGATGATTTTTAGCGATCAAATATTTAATTAGCCACAGTTCTGACATTATACTATACAAATGCGATACGAAAAATCACGTTCTCTGGCTAGCAGTAGGGTCCGCTACAATGTGTTTTGTTTGATGTGACCCCGCCAAGTAAGAGTTACGCTATGCAGCAAAAACTCGCCACAATAGCAATGTTGATTTGATTGCGCAGTCAATACACAGACTGTGTTGTTGTAAACATAAAATTGAACGATCCTTCTGCAGAGTACGTGCCACCGATGTATGCAAGCAGCCTGTCCGCTTTGTTTGTCAGCTGCACTCTACACGAAGGAGCGTGTTGTGTCCGATTGAGGCTTTTTTGTGATTTGGAAAATAAAATCGTTAGTTATTATTAACAAGTTTGTTGTCTGTTTTTTGTTTCAACATTTGTGGTTAAGGATTCCTGATTCATGCTCCGTCATTGACGGAGTCATGGTTCATGGTCCGTAAAATCCAATTCCATGGTTCCCTGCAATTGGACAAGTGCTTTTGCATAATATTTCCAAGCAGACCGTAACGTAAATCCGAACGGACAGCAACGGTCATCCTGCGGGAGAACGAATGCAAATATGTTACATCGTTGTCGCATCGTGCGCGTGGTACTGCGGAACCAGAAGTCCAAAAGCAGCCTGTTCCGCTGCAGTGGACGGGACGGCATGTGTGCGTGCGATTGAATTTATGAATAAATTAGCAAATTCAATTTCGCATTTCCGCCGTCATAGCAGGGGTTGGTTCTACCAAGCAGCGGAAGTAGTCTGAATTCGATTGCCACCGAATGGGGTGTTAATTTGGAGCGAAGAAATGGACGTAAACATAAATTTGGTACGTATAGGAAGAGAATGTGTCTGGCTGGCACTTGAAAACAAATTACACAACATATTGTGCTGATTTGCTAGGATCTGATAGAGCAAGATAAAGCCGCGTCCGTACAGTGGAAAACCCCTTCGGGGTTCGGGGTTGATGCCGGAGGCGTGACAAGAGCAATTTATTTACATCGCTAATTTATGCCCCTTGATGAAACGAACTTGTCAGCGGGCGATGAGAGGTTCAATTTCCCGAACGGTAAATATTCGATGATCCTTGCGCTGCTGGTGTTTTAACTGGGTTTGTACAAATAACGTTGTTCCGACCGGAATTATTTATTCAAGCTTTTAACCCCAGGCAATATTTCCTATATGAATCTGAGTTTTGAAGAACTTGAGTAAGTTTTCCACCTTGGTGCTCCAAAAGTTATCCAAAATTTGCCCGACAGCTTAACTGAGAAAGGTTTTTGGGATTGAGAATGGGGCCGCCTTCGAGAGTGATTAACATAACTTTTGTGCTTTTATTGTTCTCAGCATGCAAATTCCCCTGGCAGGTGAGGTGAAGGGGAAATTCTCATGGCACCACCACTACTGGCCTTGGCACGCTGGCTTCCAGTACCGTAACGTCGTCAGTTTGATTCTGCTGCTCAATGACGCACGTGCCCTCAGTTTAATATTTTGCCGCAGGAGAAAGAATGAAAAGAGTTGTCGGTTTGCTTCGGTCTTCACGGACGGGAATGACTTTGCAGATAGGAATTGCGGTCGAAGAAATTAAACAACTTTCTTCGTAAGCAGGACAAAAATTTGAATAGCTGGAATTTCTGTGAACCTATAATCGGTTGATCGGAAGAGAAGTTTGATAACAAATCCATTGAAAATACAATAAAATGTTGCAGCAATGAATAAAATTTTACTGCACCTTCAAACAAAAGGTCGCCAACACGAAATAAATCATTCTGTAAGTAAAAAGTATCCAGACATGGTTCCGCCACTGCGATAGATATATTACAGCCCAAGTTTTTTTACTCGTAACATTACGAACTTTTTTATTCATACCATTCCATCTCTATCGCGATACTCTGCAGTCAAGCGCTGCAAAAACACGAGCGCCGCAAGAGCATGAATGCGGTCGGATTTCAGCTGCAAAAAATGAGGCCAATGAAAAATTTTCACATAAAGGAAAAGGTCGAGTGCTGCTCATCGCTTTTCCTGTAATTCCACCACCCATCAACCCATCAAGAGACCCAGTTTAGAGCTATTCACATCTCGCCGAGGTTGCTACCGAAAGCGGAGCCATTCGATGGCTCCAATAAAGCATAGAAAATGAAGAAAAAAGAAAAGTGAAAATCAGTCTCCGCTCTGCTGGAGTTTTTTTTTTCTCAACCCGGTATGCTTCAGGATCCTAGCGTGCCTTCCTGTCCTATCCCTATCGCTGTCCGGATTCCGGTTTGATTAGTTGCGTATAGCTCAAGCACCCGGTGCCGCCGTTCGCAATCAGCTCCGCAGGTCGGGACGCCTTGGCTTATGGGGATGCCTCAGTCACGTGTCACGTGGTGATAAAAATAGACTGCATACAGGACGGTCGACTGCTCCTCCGAGCTATTTCGTCCGGTTGTAAAAGAAGATTGAAATTGTTAAGAGCAACTAAGCGGCAATGATGGCAGAGTCTTTATGTTATGAGTTTATCGACTCGCAGAGTCTCGCAGTGCGAATCCTTTTGATGATTGTCATGTCCCTGTTGCACATACAAATTCACACGAATAATTATTATCAATTTCTATCCCGGTTACGAACCTTTATCGAAATAATCATTTAAATTGAAATAAAAAGAGTAAAACCAATTGCAGAGGTTTGGCCTGGTAACAAAAATTACTTTCCGCACCATTGAACCTTTCCGTTGGTGTTTTTTTTTCGTGTTCCATTGAACCGCAAATAGTCCACCCTAGCCGTGCGTAGGTAAACATCCCATGTTTGGCAGAAGCAAACAACCGAGAAAGCTACAGCTGAGTAAACATGTAAGCACCCATAAACAAGTGGGTAACCGGTTGGGGAACATTCTACTATCGTTGGGTTCCGTGATTGTTCCTAATGTCCAGATCAGCCAGGGGCTGCCCCGAAGCCTGGAATCAAGCGCTCTTATCCATTACAATATCATCAACGGAAGAACCGTTTCAAAGTAGACTGAAACGCTTCACAATGCGCGGAAGGCGCTCCACATTAAGCCAGAGGTAACGAGAGCACAGAACAGGGAGGACCTTGTTGAAGACGCTTGAACAGGGCGACGAGGATTCGTTTTCCCACTCGTGGCACCGGTGGTGCTTCGGATACTAATGGGGGCGAGTTTTATGCGCATGTCTTCGGCTTGTTTGGCGGCGGGGGTGTTATAAGTATTATGCCGAAAGAGGCCAGTGGAAAAAAAATATGCCACCAAAACGAGCCGTCCGATTGGTGGAAGCACATGGGAACAGCTGATATCACGGTAGACCAAATAAATGGCCGCTCTAATATATTCCTCTGCAAGTTGTCTGCGCTAGTTTTACTTTGAGAAGCTCTTGAAATAATTGATGTATGAACTACATATTATTGTGTACATTAAATATAAACATTGTAACAGATTCAATGACGATTTTTTTTTGTGAAGAAGGATTGGATTTTCATTGTTTCTGTGAGGTTTCTGCGGATAATGCTAAAGCTTTGTAAAACTTCATAAACTGATGGATGTGAATGAATTTATTTTGAAAGCGTATCACAAACAACTCATCTTACAATACAATATCTACTATATAAAAATGGAATTCCGTAACGCTTGATCTTATTGATATTATTCCCTCCGTCTCTGTATTGTACAATAATCATCATCATTTGAAATCGTTCTAAATCAGAAAAATAAGCGGTGCCATAAAGGTTTTTTAACCGGAATATGTTCGCTGATGTTCAGGAAAGACATTTGGTGAAAAATAATTAGTATCTGATTACTACAACTTGAGATATTATTCACAAAACTACTTAAAACATGCAAAATTAAGACTTTTTATACTGAATTTGCCTCTAAATCAAAATTCAAAGCGATGGCATGTGATTCGTTTTTCAATAAAATGTTTGTTACGTTCAAGAAAGACATTCGAGGAAAAATAATTAGTATCTGATTACTAAAACTTGAGATATTATTCACAAAACTACGTAAAACATGCAAAATTGTGACTTTTTATACTGAATTTACATCTAAATCAAAATTCGAAGCGATGACATGAGATTCTTTTTTCATTAAGATAATTGTTAATGTTCAGTAAAGACATTTGAGGAAGAATAATTAATAGCTGATTTCTAAAATTTGAGATATTATTCACAAAACTACGTGAAAAAAGCAAAATTATGACTTTTTAAGCTGAATTTGCGTCTAAATCAAAATTCAAAGCAATGACATGTGATTCCTTATTCATTAAAAAGTTTGTAATGTTAAGAAAAGACATTCGAGAAAAAAATTAGTATCTGATTACTAAAACTTGAGATATTATTTACAAAATTACGTAAAACATGCAAAACTGTGACTTTTTGTGCTAAATTTACCTCTAAACCAAAATTCAAAGCGATGACATGAGATCCTTATTTCATTCAAATGTTTGTGAATGTTCAGGAAAGACATACGAGGAAAAATAATAAATAGCTAATTACTAAAACTTGAAATATTATTCACAAAACTACATGAGACAAGCAAAATTATGACTTTTTATACTCAATTCGTCTCCAAATCAAAACTCAAAGAGAAGACATGTGATTTTTTTTAATAAAAAGTTCGTTGATGTTCAAGAAAAACATTCGAGTAAAAATAACAGGTATTTGATTACTACAATTCGAGATAATAATCAAAAAACTACGCGAAACATGCGAAATCATGACTTTTCATACTGAATTTGCCTCTAAATCAAAATTCGAATCTATGATCTGTGATTTTTTCAAGATGAAATTAAGGGAAAATAATAAGTACCTGATCATTTGAAATTTAAATAATTTCAATAAATCTACGTGAAAATGCAAAACCAAGATTTTTAGGCTCAATTTGTCTCTAAATCATATTTCAAAGCGATGACATGTGATTTTTTCAATGAAATGTTCGTTCATGTTCAGGAATGACATTTGAGAAGAAATGTTAGGTATTTGGTTACTGAAAATGTAGATATTATTCACAAAACTTAGTAAAACGTGCAAAATCATGAATATTTAGGCTCAATTTGTCTGCAAATCAAAATTCAAAGCTATGATCTGTGATTGTTTTCCAATAAAATGTTAGTTAATGTTCAGGAAAGACATTTGAGAAAAAATAACACGTATCTTATTGCTAAAAGCTGACATATTACTCAAAGAACTACGTATGTTCGAAGCATTTTTGAAGATGATTTTCTGCATACAAAGAAACACCTTAAAATTCTCTCTGTGATTTTTTTTTTTGAACAACATATAATACATGCAAAACTTTGACTTTTTAAGCATAAGCTTAAGTCGCATCTAAATAAAAATTCAAAACGATGACATGTGATTTTTCTCTCAATAAAATGTTCGATATTTTTTTAATATTTCCAAATATTTTTTTGCAGAAAAATCCATGTTTTGAATCAGTGCGAGTCGAGCATAAAAAATTTACATATCTGAGGTATTCGTAGATTTGTGAGTAGTAACACATTACGGGATTCGATTCACTTTTTTACCTTTACTCAAACTAGATCTTGGAACATTTAGCTGGAGGAAAGGTCCCATTTCATTGGTTTGAACATAGATTAAGAGGCGACTTAAGCATTGAAAGTCATTTTTTATTTTCTACATAGTTTTGTGGATTAAAGCAAAATTGTTAGTTATCAGAAAACCTTTACTTCTTCTCAGACGTGTTCCTTGGACACCAACAAACATTTTCGTTTTGAAAAAAATCACAAGCATCTCTTTAGATTTCATTATAGAGGAGAAATAAGCATGAATGGTCATGCTCAATTCTTCTTACTTACTCGAATTTCCTAAAAAGAGGTTTTACTGTAAACGATTGTCAAATAGCCCGAATATCACCCAGTATAGGTATATTCGAAACTGGGATGACTCCACACAACATTTTCCAAAACGGCGGCTTCCGGCTTCAGAAAAATAACCTAAAGTGGTATTTGGCCAACCATTTCAATAATTCCGAAAGTGGAACTCCATACGTCGTTTGGAAATCCGATATGGCGACTTCCAGTTTATGTGTGTTCTGTTCTTAAAATATTGAAGTATTTTAAGTAAGTTGTGCTAAAGCAGTAATGAGTTATAAAAAATGATTCTTAAATTTAAAACCTTTGATCCCGAGCATCGCCGGGAACGTTCAACTAGTCCGTGAATAATAGGCAAGCCAACACTTCTCAAAGCAAAAAGGGTGATTCCAAAAATCAAACCTGTTCAATTCTTATAGATTTCGATACCGTCATGATCACTGAAAGGCGATTTTCGAATAAAACAAAAAAAGGAATGCAGAACAAAAAACTGTTGACCGGCAGTGTAGACAATTTTTAAATTTCCATCCAAAATGTAATTTTTGCATATAACTGGATATGAAAAGATTGTGTTTAGTAGGAAACATTCCCACCTTAAAACTAAATAAAATAAAATTGCTCGCGCGTACCGTGCTGATCGAAATCCGTACACCTAAGCACATGATAATCTTCGACGGTCAATATAAAATCAAGAAATCACATATTGCTTTAAACTGACATGTTTAGTTATAGGTCCACTTATATTTTATCACTATTTTCCAGCAAAATGATTAAAATCACTCCGAAACTCGAAAAAATCATCTTTAAATAGAACATGTTTTGAATCGGAATCCGTACACAGTTTTTTGTCTGAATCAAAACCCGTACACTTTTGAATCTAAATCCGCACACACGCGATATAGACTGGATCAAAGTCCATACAACAATAAGTCAAACTCCGTAAAGATATAGAAGTACAAAAATGAACATCTTTTATTTATAATTTATCTTTAAATTACCGAATAAGTATATTTTGAGGATCAACTGGCTCCTAAAGTTTCACACGGTTTTCTAATTTTTGATATCAGCTGAAATAGTGCAATTTTCGTAGCGTTTCGTAGTAACCGGAACGCCGGAACCTCTCGAAACTTCCCGGTACGACTTTCCCTTGCGCACCTTAGTCACAGCTCGTTTGAAATTGTTTGCCGTATATTTTCTTCCATTATATGCTGACAAGAAGAAAGTTCAACAATATATGCATGATACACACGCTGTATGGATTTCGATTCAAGCAAATAACAAGAATCAAAATCCGTACGGCACAGTTTTTGTTGAATAAATAAAACTTACACTATTTATCAGACAATATACAGCTCGAAAATGACAAAGACTTACCTTTTCCATCAATTTTAAAAAGATTCACAGAGTAAAACACTTATATCCCACTTGAAAATCGTTTTTATCTGAAGAACGTTTCCTTAGTAAATTCTCTTACGATACAACGAAATGACAACTGAAACCGATACACGATTGATTTTTAATTTTTAATATTTTTATTTCATGGCCTACTGGCGCATAGTTTAATTTAACAGAAGGCCAACAACTCAACGGATATGTACATGTAACTATCACATGAATTTTCACTTTTGTAATGCTTAAAACTGAGGCAAAACATCAAGGTGTACGGATTTCGATACTGTACGGGTTTCGATCCAGCACGGTAGCTGCCTGGATTTGAAAGGTTTGAAACAGAAAGCAGCTCGAAGTCGCATGGAGCTACTCAACGCAAAGAAGACGCAGCAAAAGCCCGTGTCCACTTGGAAGCAGGCTACCGATGTGATTCTTCCTTTTACGATCGCCAACGCAGGTGTGCTGGCCACTGGACAAAACCAACATTTTTCTACCCGGTGGAAACCGCTTCCGAAAATTGTTGGCTGGTGTAACTTGCCGCCGGTGGTGTAGTTGTGGTACGGCTACCAATGATCCAAAAAGGCGAATTTGCCTCACCAAGCCTCTCAAAAACCCGGGCGTTTTACAATGGCGATCCTTCTCGCTGTGCCGCGTCGACTTGAACGTTGAATCTGTCCTGGCCAGACCAACCCCTCCGGGTATTTGTTGAAAGCTTGTAACCGGTTGGTTCCAAACAGATTGCATGTGGCTCCACTACATAGCTCATTTGCCCCAGTGTACCGTTCTCTCAAGCACGGGCAACAGCAAATGAGCTTTACGCAGCCAAAGTACACTCAGAGAGAACATCACAACTCAGATTTATACACTCTTAGTTCGCGCAAGCGCTTTACTAATGTGAACGGACTCCGAAACATCGCCAATATAATTGAGCGATAGTTCGCAGATGATGTACCTAAGAAGGGTTGCCAAACCGGGGAAGAAGCAAACGTCAAAATTCGGCTTAATTCAGAAACTGTAGGTCCCTAGCCCGAATTAGTGACTTAAAAAGCCCGGCTTTGGCACGAATCCGATCTCTCTATCCTGGACGATCAAACGGTTAAGAAGTGCGCGCGTGAGTTTAATTGGAAAGACAAGAGTTCGGATGAAAAAGCACATGGGAGTGGAAAAGTATAAGTTAAAGTAAAGTTAGCAGTAAATGAGTTAGTGAAAATTTCTGTTTGTAGTAAGTTAATAGTAGAGGTTAAAGAAAAAAAGTATTAATTGAAATTAGAATGTTTTTCTATGACACCTATAGGACAGAAAGGGAGTGGAACAGAGTAAGAAGTTAGGTACGGAAAATAAGAAAGATAATTCGGCCATCAGGAAATAGTGAGCGGGAGAGAGTATCTCTTCTGCCCTGTACCTATTAACCACACCAATACTGTTTTCAAACATTTAATTATAAGTGAGAGTCCATTTTGGTGTTACCAGAGGTGCGATTAAAAGCCCGAGAAAAACAATTAAATCCAACTTTATGTAAGTTTTTTCTGAAAAAAAACAATGTCAGAGTTTTTGAAGAGGAAAAAAAGTACTATTTTTATAAAATGTTTTTAATAAACTTGTAGATCCCCTGAAGAAGGCCAAGTTCAAAGGCCGAAACGTCGGACAAAAAACCTAGTAGCGTTTTGATATACCCCTAAGACTGAAAAAGCCATATTTCCCTTGAAATTTCATGTTACAGTCGTCTTTAAATTTGATTACCAGTACAGATAAGAGTGCATGGATGTGATTCTGACGTTTCTCTCTGAGTGTACTTCAGTTGGGTAAAGCTCATTCCCTGTCGCCCAGGTTTGGAGAGAACGGTACCCTGGGGCAAATGAGCTATGTGGTGGAGCCACATGTAATATTTTTGCAACCAACCGGTTACAAAAGTCTGATAATTGGTCCACTCCACCGTCCAGCATGTTGGAAACGCTAAAAGTTGAGAACGTTCAGAGTTCAGAGTTAGATAATCTCACCGGTGACGTCGTATCAACTACCGAAGAACCCGTGACATTTGAAAGCTATGATAGCAAATCCTTGCCTTAGTAGCACGCTAGAGCCAGCTAGCATGCTCTAGTCAAAAACCATTCTCGAATCAAGGCATGGGTAAAGAATCAACATCTGATCGTGTCATCATTTTGCAACCAACGAAATCCTCTCATAGTCTCAGACTATCACCGACGATGACTTCTTTCTAAACGACGATGTATTCTGTCCAGGAATGGTAACAAAAGAAATTTCACCCGACGAAAGTAAACCTTCTTTCGGACTTTTCCGCCTTGTTCCCGAAGACAGCTAAACGACCCACGAAAATTCCACTCGAAATAGTTGAAACAATCGAAATCTTTAATAATCTTTTAAACGGACAGCTCCGGTCCACCTCATGCAGCCGAATCCGAACCTCAAAATGGCCACCAAATGAAGAACATTGGAAATAATGTCGCAACGTTACGCCAGTCGGAATTTTCAGCTCTTCCATCAAAGTCACCCAGGAAAGATTCTCTACCATTGGGAAGTTCGGTTCCGATGCTTGAGAAACCCCTAGCGCAACATCATAGCTATGACGTTGAAACCCTCTCCAAGTCACAAATTCGAAAATAAAAATCTACCAAAATGCGTTACAGTCATTCATTTTACGAGCACTTGATTTGATCTGACCTTAATTGTCATAGAAAACATACGCGTTCACGACACACAGTAGCGAAGCCACGGCCCCGAATATTACAAGAATGAAACTCATCGCGCGGAAGATGAGCGTGAGAGCAAAAACGGTGGCGGAGGATATCCGAGTGCATCCTATTCCAACAAGTTCGAAGGTTTGGATATGACGGAGAATGTAGATGATATGGGTTTTCCTAGGCATGATCTACTTGGTCACATAAGCTGGTGCACGGTGGCCCCAAAAGTGGCGGCACCGATTCGACCTGATTCGATCTGCGAGCTCTGCACCCACTAATTATTGTTGAGGGTCAAGGTTTAGAAGAGGACAATGAAGAAGAAGCAGAAATAGAGGCATTCAGCAATGAATAAAAAATATCGTTGAATAATAATTTTGGACTCTCTTAGGGACTTGTGGACTTAAACTCAAAATAACAGCTGAAGATATTACAAGAAAAAAAAAATCTTGTGAATCCTTTGGTTGGTATTTTATAAATATTTAAGGTTGGTCTACTAGTTATAAATATTCCAGCGTAACAGCGTAATTGTATATGAAAATAATTATTTCCAATTTTTCTTCTAAAATTGCATGTATGGAAAATATTTAACCTTCGAATTTGGGTTAGTAGTAGGGTTCAAAAGCTTCGTCTTCTCGGAAAGAATCCCCATGCGAAATTTCAGCTCATTTCAGGACTTCGGGCTAAGAAGCCTCAACGGTGTCAAAGTTTTACTTTTTTGACCGATGGAAAAATTGGACAGCAATTATTGAAATCGATTTGTTTTGAAACCAAGTGTCTTAGAAATGCATGAAACTTTAAGATCTGGCGTTGCCTCGAAAAAATTCTTCTCAAAAAAAAAACTTTCTGGGAACGTCTTTTCGCTTGAAAGTTTCCTGGCTGCTAAAAAGTCGACTCTGTAAAGAATTTCGACGATTCATGCATTTCACTATGATGCGCTAAAAACAAGGCGCCTTCCGCAGAAAAATGCTGCAGTTGGCCTAAAAAATTCGATATCGGCAAGAAAAGTGAAACTTTGACCTTCTCAAACCCCGGAGAGAAAAAACTTTCTTTCCGATTTTCCTCCCTCTCATTCTCTAACTATTTGGCTTTGTTTCTGTCTCCTAGAACCGAGAAGGGAAGGGGGTAATTTCCTTTCCTAGACCAAGAAAGGAAACTTCTCGCCTACTAGTTTCGCTATCATGCGGCCGTCGTTGTTTCTCTCATGGGAAACTAGGTGTCTAGTGTCAACGAGAAAATATATGAGCATGCTTGGTATTCTCCTCAATGTGGGAGATGCGCAGAGTGAATATTTACCGTTTACTTTTAGTCCAGCAAGAGAGCTGCGTGTAGCAATGTTTTGCACTACACTTTTCTTTCAGCTTTGTGCTGTGTCTTTGTTGCTCGCTGTGAAACTAGCACAATTACTGCTATTTTTCCTGTGTGGACTCATCACTGCGACCAGAGATTAAATCTATTGTGATATTGGCCAGGTGTTATCTGTACTCCGCACTTCACGCTGTTAGCGGTAGCACTATCGAAGTAAGTGATACGCTTATCATTCATATCCGTGCTTGTGTGTAAGTTTTACCCTTTCGTTTCAAACTAATTACTCTACTATACCAAGCCTCTGTCCTTCCTAACAATATCGTCCAATTACAATTCCCTGGAGAGAACTTTCATACGTTACTCACACCAGTTTTATTATAAAAGAGACTTATTACTGTAAGAAGGGGAGTTAACAGAGGTACTGTAGAATTCAGATCAAAGGAAGGGTACGTGGTGGGAAACCTGAGAATAAACCCATGCTAAAGTCCTTTAGCAACCAAATGGCCTGATTCTAGTAAGATTCGAACCCACGACCACTCGCTCACCAAAGTGGACTCTGTAACCTTGCGTCTACGGAGCTTCCCACAATTACTGCTTACACCACAGTAGAAAGCCTATAGAAAAGAGAGACGCCATGACAGTCACTCACACCAAAACGGCTGGAAGGCCTTAAAAGTTTCGAAAGTTTCGACGCAAAGTATTGTAATCAAGTTGCGATGAAAAAAGGGACTTTCTAGTTTACGTAACAACTTGTATGCAGGTGCAATTTAAAAAAAAAATGAATTGTTAATGTTTTTCGAATCCCAGCTAGATTTTATTTAGATCTCAAGCAGTTTTTTCCTAAAACTAAAAAAAAAAACAAATTATTTCATATCAGCGAAAAGGTAAAGCTTCCTAATAGTCGAAAATAGCGCTTTTTGCAAATGCTTAGCCTGCCCAACTGGTCTCGAGGTACGATGCTGGCCCAACAAGCCATTCATCGTAGGTTCGAGTCTTGACTCGGAAGAGACTGTTAGTGTTAGTAGGATCGTAGCGCTAGCCCCGCAATGGTCCTGTACACTTAACAGTTGGCTGCGAAGTCTGTGTATAGTAAAAAGAAGGTCAAGTTCCGAATCAGAATGTGACTCCAACACATATCGAATTTAAACATGTTTGAAATACGCTTTACTGCCATACGGTTTCATTCCTGTTACGTGAGATGTGTTTGGGTCCCTAAACATATAATATTGAAAAAGTCACGCAAAATAACATCGCAAAGCTTATTTTGGCGGGGGAACCCACCGTTTTGGTGTGACAGTTACCACAACGGTGAGTTCTACGTCTTCTCTCTATCTTATAGGCTGACTACACCACAGTTGAGCGAAAGAAGTATGATGAATCACTCTAGAGAGAATACGCAGAAGAACGTCGCGAAGTACATTGGTGAGATCAATATGATAGAGTTTAAAGTGCAAACATGCGTAACGGGCAGCTAGATAATTTTTTTCAGTTTCGAGATAAACAACGCAATACACTTTCTTACCTAGATTTTTCTTTGATTCGATATTTACTTAAGAGACATACAGTAAAAGTACTGCAGTGATGTGTATTGTGAGCGTAGTGTCCTTTTGTGTGAGAAAGATCACACCAGTTTATTATTTCTCTGGAGAAATATTTTAGATTCCACAGCGGTGTTATTTGCGAGCTCCACAGATACACACGATTCGCTGCTTTCTTCAAGCAAGTGCGTAGCTTTGCTCAGCAGTGTGAGAGTAGTTGTTTGCGCAGTGAAAGATACACACGGTACACGGTAGTGTTTCTTCGAAGAGATGAGCCAAGCCTGTCTGTGAGAATGAAATTTTGTGACTAAAGCTGTTCCTGGGAAGGAGGCTTTCATGGGGACTCTTTTCGAGAAGACAAAACTTATGATACCCATCACCAAACGAAACTCGAAAAGTTGATTCCCATTGGCAGCCTACTGTTCATGTCATGCGATTTAGAACAATGCGAATGTTGTTATCGAATTGACCATTGACTAAACTACGCAACAGTTTGGTTTAACAGCACGCGCGTTGCACCGTATGCGGTATTGCTAAAGAAAGCAAGAAAGAAATTCATCAACGCAATTCGTATTGAGAGTGAGTGGTGTAAGTGCGCAAAACCACTGTTTTTCTACTCGATTATAGCACATCACAATTACAAGGCCAACAACATGCTAGATTCTATCTTGTACTGTACTACGTGTAGTTGACGAAATTCCTGTGTGCTAGATTATGTTGTGCAACAACGATTGATACTTATGAAGTAACCTAGTATAGGTTGTAGACTTTGTTGAGTGTAACTTTCTCTCATACTAGAAATTTTCAAAACCTCCCTAAAATTCAAAGTTATGGTCCAAATACCAGTTTTTGGACCTCAACGTAATTTTTACGTCATTTCTCAACTGATTTGTTCGTACTTGTTTTACTAGAACGCGATGCGTTGTTTGAACTTGAATCTTTTTTTTTTTTGCTAAATTTTATCTTTACCGCGAAAACACAAACTTGAAACTAGATTCAATCACGAAGAACATACAAGTTATTCAAATTTGATTTTCTTTGCCTGATTGGTTTTAGTGCAGAAATTGGTGTTTTATTTGTTTGGGTGTCCCTCCCTATCAAAAGAGGAAGGAGTGTCGATCTACAATGGAAATATTTTGTACCACTGAACGTTTCCACATGCCAAATTTGGTTTTATTTGCTTGATTATTTCTCGAGTGGAATTTATTTATTTATTTATTTATTTATTTATTTATTTATTTGTGTTTTATTTATTTAGGACCCATCCTTTCCAGAAAAGAGAGGGGTCTCGAAATATCTTTATCATCCTTGCAGGTTTCCAGGAAAGTTGTTTGACGAAATTTGATTTAATTTTGATGAAGTGAGAGATTTTTTCGAAAATACATAAACTTGTTCCGGGCATTCAAGAGTTAACTTTGACATGTACGCAAATTTTGAAAAAGTTATATTTGAGGACAAGTGAACATTACCCTGTGTTGTTAGATGAGTATCTTTTGGTGATCAACTTCACTCTAATCCACGGTACTGATAACTTCATGGGTCATTACAACTCAACATCCTTGACATAATTTTATGCGGATATAACTGAAAGTTTAATTCAACCATGGTTTAGACATAAAACATAAAAGCCACTCAAAGCTTGCGAAAGACTTGAATAGGGTGGAATGAAAATGATTTCTTCTCTACGAATAAGTTTATCCAATGAGGTTCGAAAAAAGGCTGCCAAAAAGTTTGAGCTCTCTTTGTATATGTGTGTCTTTGTGTATGCCGCCATCACATGGACTTTTACCGTGTGATGCTGAAAGAGACTGAAATATTTTCAATGACGGCTTAAATTTTTACTAGCTAATTTGTTTCAGAAAAAAAATTAAGTTGCTTTATTATTAACTTTTTCAAAATTTAAAAAATATGTTTGATACTCTACTTTGGATTGGTTGGCAAGTTTGCGAATTTATTACCAGAAAAAGTTGTTATGATTGTTGTATTAGAGTTCGATTGTTGGGAATTTTACGATGGTTGGTTGTAATTTCGGCTGAGCAGTCTTGAATAAGTGGAACAGGGGAAAATTCCCTGAAGATGTCACTGATGAGTGATGAAACGTCGGACAGTAAAAAACCAGATCGTTCTACTTATTGAACACTGCTCAGCCGAAATTACAACCAACCATCGTAGTAAAAGTTGTATAATAATTTCAAAACGATAACATCATGTTTTGATACACTATTTCAAATCATTTTCTGTTGGCTAAATCAATTGTATGATGATGAAATTATCTCAATTACAATTGAGACGCAAAAAATCTTATAAGAAGCGACGAATACTTCTAAAAATTACCCAGAAGCTTGTTTTTGAAAATATTCTTTTTCTTTATCATCTTAAAAACAATGCTAGCTTAAAAATACTCTTCAATAAAATAATCAATCGTGTGTGAGATATTCGTTCCGATGAAAATCGAAATTCTGTACTTATTGGAGTGAATATTTCTTTTCCTGGTAAGCTGCTCGATGAACAGCTAACAAAGAACAGGATAAAGACATTCGGTTCGCGCAACGAGGATTTTTCCAATCCCATGAACAAAAAAAAAAAAATCCAAATAAATAACTTCCAAAGTTCGTCTACGTCATCTATTGACGTCACACACATGCTAGAAGATATTTCCAACCTCACGTGGTATAATTTTAGGAACAGGTGCTACTTTGGACTGTTCGTAATGAAACAGCCTAGAAAAACATAAAAAACCCAACCTGCCAATCAACAAAAACACATCCAATTTCCAGGCGGACATAAAACCGGTAGACTCGGCCCCCTTCGCAAATTAAAGTTTCCCCTGTATGCAAAAAAGAAAAACACACAATGCTTCTTACCGGTCCGTAGAATTAGCGTTCGCCCTTTTCGCCGGTTACGTATTGGCGCGACGGCGGCAAGGTGTAGGGAAAGAAACACAGCAGAAAGGGAACAACAAACTTCCGGGTAGACGAAACGCGTCCCACTTTACGGGGGTGCCTTTAGCAGTGTTTTTTTTTGCCTGGCTACCACCAAGAACGGGGAATGGGAGAGGGCTGCTGCTTCGGGTGTTTTTAATTTCACTTTTCACTCCCACTAACACGCTCGCGGCTTGATTTCTTGTGAATCGTTAATGATTTGCAAATATTGACTAGATTTTTAAATTTTCCTCAGCTCACCTTTTATTCTCCCTTGCGTGCGCCGGTAGGCTGCGGGAAACACTCCGTGGAAATAATTTTTTCTTCAAGCACCAACAGTTAGGCACGTTCTCTG
The DNA here is from genome assembly GCF_029784165.1 of Wyeomyia smithii. Taxonomy (NCBI): domain Eukaryota; kingdom Metazoa; phylum Arthropoda; class Insecta; order Diptera; family Culicidae; genus Wyeomyia; species Wyeomyia smithii. The sequence continues at coordinate 1,594,457 of NC_073696.1, forward strand.
TTAAATAAAGCTTTTCTACCTCTTCTTGGTGGCTATATGCTTGGGAAATTGATTTTTCACTTTCAGCGCAGACTAGGAAAATGAAAGAATGGTGGAAATGGCACGATTTTAAAATTCATTCACTCGAGTTTATGCTGCTTAAGTGCAAAGCAGGAAGGGAAACCGTTGATCCTTTCAGTAGATCACTGTTCTTGAGCGTGTGTTTCACCTTTAAACATACCCCAGCAAGGATTACATAAAGCGTGCTGATTGCGACGCTAATGTTCAAGAGAAATTTCGGAGCCTCTACACATACAAACACACACGAGCAAACTTCAAAAGTTACATCACTTTCTAGCACTTCTACCCCCCAGGGCGAATACCTTTTGAATCATTCAGATCCGGGAGCGGAAAAAAACTGCAAATGTTCGCCAAAAGAAAGAATACTAATCCTTTTATTCGTTCACACTGTAACTTTAAACTTCACTAAATCCGCAGGATCGTTTCACAGGCAAACCGGTTTGGCGCGGCGGCTTTTACGACATTCTTACCGTCACACGAATGGGGGAAAACTCTCATAAATCTACCCCCACTTCACCGTACGACCCTGCCTTCTTCCCTTCCGCAGCAGCAGATGTGCGGAACAGGAATCCCGAAACTCAACCCTTTTTCTTCCAGAATCTGTCGAAGTACACCAAAAACTGAAACACAATCCGTAACGGGTCGAATCTACTCTGCGACTGAGAGGCTCCTCCGATCCACGGTTCGTGGTTCAGTTCAGATTCTTGCCAGCCCGAGTTTCGAATCGGGTTCGTGCCCGAGTGGAACATTGGCACACATGCCTACGCAGCAAGTCGACTGACATTAGATGACAAAAAGGATAACAATAAGGAAGGGCGCATGCGCCCTCCCATTCGGGTGTATTGCTGCTGCTTTTGCATTTATTTGTGTTTGTGTGCAACAAACCATTAATTTGCTACCAATACAAGAGGCTTTATGGATTCAGCGGTGAACTGAAAATGGGGGAGGAAGATTGGGGCCACCAGAAGCTGGAAGTGTTCTGTACCGGATGACAACAGTTCTGTTCGAACTTCTTCTGACGGGCTGTATGGACCGGCATCGGGAGAAAATTGTACTGTGAGTTGTGTGCCAGTGTCCGTCCAGTCAGAGAGGTTTACTCTGTCTCGGTGGGTTTAGGCACGGGTGCCAGATTTAGTGATGCAGGATTTTGATTCGATTTGATGTTCAGTGAATCGATATCGAGTGGGGTCTTCCGATGGGGAATAAGGATTGCTCTTTGATTAACCTTGAAATTGATGTTTAGGTCACACAATTGTTCCTGGAGTTGAATTTTTTTTGTGAAAAGTGTTTCAATTTCAATTCAATTTCAATAATTTAAAGAAGCATTTCGTTGTAATTTTTTTCTCATAGCGTTTATTAAAAAATTTTCGGAAAAACATTGATTTTGTAAATATTTTGTTTTACACATTCTTTAATATTTTTTTGGAAACCTCACAGAGTCGATTGATTACTAGCTGATTTTGCTGTACGCATAATTAAGCTGCAGAATTACAGTTTGTTTTTTAAAAGAACGCCAAGGAACGTTGTAAACCGGAAAATATTAATCTAATCTCACATGACGCAACTGGAAAAATAGATTCTCTAAAGCATAGGAACGCTAGTTAAGTTAGCGGAATCAAATCATACGCTAAAACTGGGCTTATTAATTAATACAAAAATAAAAACGAATGAATAAAAATATGGCTTGAACGTATCGAATTTTTGAACATTTCTAATTTTACTCGTTAATTTTTTAGCTTCAATATATCGGTTCAATTAATTTTAAATTTTATTCTACTAATCGGTTTTGTGTGGCCGTAGTTCGTCGATAATACTGAAACGTGCCCTAATATTGACTAAGCAAATTTAAAGTTTAAGGTAGAGTATCAATAGAAAAAATATGAAAGGTTTGATTTTTATACGCAAAATTATAGGAAGAAATCTATTTATTCAAAAGACAAGTTTGTATGTATGTTTCAGCATAACTCTCGAATGCCTGAGTCGATTTTCACTTAACTTGGCATTCGTGTTATTAGTACTAAGAAGGTGGTCATAGATGAATTAAACAGGGGGAGGGACAATCACAAAAGACGGAGGATGCAGAATTTTCGTGCATTTTGGGAACTTTTGGAATAAATTCGATGTCTTTAAGGCCCCGGGTAGTGTCTGGAGGTCAGAAAATGATTTCTGAAGACCACAACATGATGTTTAACGTTAATTTCAAATCCAAGATGGCGACTTTTGGTTTCTAAGAAGCTGTATAAAACTGTGAAAAAACAACAATTCCCCCAAGAGAGGAAACAGGAAATCAAGTTTCTGAAGATATGCGAAAATCGATTTTTACTCGCAATAAGGATATTTTTGGAATCATGATAAAAGACCAATCATGACAGTATGATGCCATCCCGATTAGTTTTATAAAATATTATAATATTAGTTTTAAAAAAGTTTTATAGTACTTGATACAGCTAAAAAAGCGCTATAAAACTTTATACAACCATAAAACTAAAGAAAAGTTCTATTAAACAATATGGACACACTTTAAAACGAATTAACATTCACAGATTGAATACCGATATCTGACACCATTTTGGAATCCGATATCTACTTCCGTTTTCTGGAATGCTGATCCCTAAGAAACAGCAAATGGCTAACGCAATTTTGAAATTCTATTCACAACTTTCGGTTTCTGCAAAGCTGTGTAAATCTATTAAATGTTCAAATACTCTCCAATATTGATCACAAACTGGAATTAAATCCAGGAACTAAAAGCAATGTCCAGTGCCATTTTAAAAATCGTCGTCTCCCGGTTTCTGGATAGCTGTGAAAATCTGATGAAAGTATTTGAATGCTCCCTAATATTTATATTTCCAGAACACTTTGAAGCCGAAAATTGGTGTCCGAAATGACGACATCCAGTTTTAGGTTTGTGGGTGGTATGGGCGATGGAGGAGGGGTTTAGTAGATGGCTGATTTTGAGTAGTAAGTGGTTTGAATAAACCACTTACTAGAGTGGAGGGTTAAAATGAAGACGATACGAGAGGTCTAGGGGTGTGCGACCAAGTAGAAGAGAGAGAGAATTAATTTAACAATGAAAAAAACATGTTAAAAGAGAGAAACGGAAAAAAGCGAAAGCATGAAAGGGATCAGAAAGGTAGAGTTACATACAGAGGGAGGGAGAGAAAATATATCAATTTTGAAGTCCAACGAATCAGTCAATAGACACTTCTATGCAAAACAACAAGAGCTAATATTGGATCCCGAGTAAAACCAAAAAAAAAATAGATAGATTAGACGAATACAGAGAAAAACTACAAAAATTGAAGACAAAAAAAATCTTCTTTAACGATCATAAAATGACGATGGGATTCAGATCAAAATGAGAGCAATCGAGTTTATAAATGGAATTATCAAAAAACTGAAATAAGAAATCGGGTTAGAATTTTAAAAAAATATGAGCAAATGTGGTATAATATATGCAATTAAGTTTAATATCAAATACAGGTCGGACTCGATTATCCGGAACATCAAAAAAAAATCTCATTCCGGATAATCGATTTTTCCGGATAATCGAATCACGCAAAAAAACTGAAATTTTTCGATTAACGAACATAAAATAAATATTTCTTTTCTTTATTTTTCTTGTATGATTCAGTGTAGTAACCAGAAGTTATTTCTGAGGCGAAAAGGGGTAAAATAATCAAAGCAAAAAAATAAATTGGACATTGATCATTTTCACTTAATTCACATAACTCAACAGGTCCCAAACATGCCAAAAGTGACATAAATGGTAACAAATATGCCAGAAGGGATGGTAAAGGCAAAATTTTGGAACGAAAATTGTAAACGGACACCAAAAAAATAAAATTCCGGATAATCGAGTCTAAAATTCCGGATAATCGAATTCCGGATAATCGAGTCCGACCTGTATTACTTTTTACTAAGGAACGAACGTAGATTTCAACAAATTAGAACTGTTCGACAACATCCAGACACCATGAAGTTGGAATATTTTCCGATCCGAAATGATCTACAAAGGCTGAAAATCGGTATACCCCATATTTTGAAATCCACGATGATAACTTCTGGTTTCTGGAAAACAGTCTAAAATGGTCAATTATAATCCAATAAGAGTTTTTTCAGATCCATAATGAAGTAGGAAGGCAAAATATCGACCCCAGATGCCGTTATAAAATTTATTCATTTTATATATTTTCGGATCCCGGATGATGCCCAAAAACTAAAGATCGAATCCACAAAAATGGTCAAATATCACCTATCATGACTAATCGACCCCAGACGAAATTTTGAAATCCAATATGACGACTTCCGGCTCCTGTAATTAGTTGTTTTATAGAAATCTAAAAAAAATAATCTAGAGCCAGATAAAACCCAAAAGCCAAATATCGACTGCATACACCTTTTTGAAATCCACGATGGTCCCAGCTCTGAAATAGTCTCCCCAATCCCAGCTCTGAAATAGTAGAGGGGTGGTATCAAAGACACGACCGCATGACGCATGACTACGGTATTTTTCTATATTTGTTATCTTACAGTGTATTTTTATTTGCTGAGGCGTTAAAGGGTGTCCACTATGAAATTGCCACACATAAAATTGATTCGCGAAATTCGAGTTTTCATCCGATTGCCATCAAATTTTCAGGGATTGGAAAATAACTATTAAACTTCATTTTACCATTTTAATCGTATTTTATTTACAGTCCATACGCAAATGCCCGCACCTTGGCCTTAACCCCGGCCATAAGATTGTGCACAACCTGTGAATCAACCGTTTTTTGCATGTAAACCCATACTTTCTTCAGTTCTTCGACTGTCTTTACTACCTTAGGTTGTTCAAGAAGGTGCTGCGTCATAATCGCCCAGTACTTTTCGATGGGGCAACATTTTCGGCACGAAATTGACCTCATTGTCCGCATACCACTGCAGCACGTCCTTGGAAGAGTGGCATGAGGCCAAATCCGGCCAGAAGATTGTTGGGACGTTGTGAGCCTTCAGGAGAGGAAGCAGCTGCTTCTGGAGGCACTCTTTCATGTACACCTGTCCGTTCATCGTGTCCTGGGTGACGAAAAGTGCACTCCGCTTCCCGCACGTGCAGATGGCTTGCCAAACCAGGAATGTCTTCGCAAATTTGGACATCTTCTGAGTGCGGACATGCTCCGGAACGCTGAGCTTATCCTTGGCCGTGAAAACAGGTTGCCGGGGATCTGTTTGAAGTCGGCCTTCCCATATGTTTCGTCGTCCATGATGCAGTATTCAACTTTCGTCAGCATGTTGAGCTACAACTTGAACGTTCGAAGCCCAGCCTTAGTTTTGGCCTTTTGGGCAAAGTTTCGGCTTAGGTGCCGCTTCTTAGCCACATCCCGAACGGAGGCGTTCGGGTTTCGGTTGAAGGCCCCAACTACGCGGTTGTGATTTTTGGTGTTGTACGGAATACTTTTTCCTTCACTTCTGGGCTTCCGAGCGGTGGTCAATCGTTCCTCGAACCGCTTAATCACTCGCGACACCGTGGAGTTCGCGATTCCCAACGTTTTAACGATGAAACGATGCGAAAGATCCTTGTTCTCGTGATGAATGCGCAAGATTTTATGACGCACGAGCTGTTCTTTCGACTCCATTTCCGCGAGTTTTGATCACAGGACTTTAGAACTTGCAGGATATAAATAATGCACTATGAACTAAATCCACTCAAATTTTCATTAAATTCGGTTAAAAAGTTAGAGCAATTTCATGGTGTGGCAATTCCATCGTGGACACCCTTTAGAGCGCTTTGAACGATAATTAATATACATAGAATAAATGAATGTAACCTTATTTATATTTGCATCTCCACTTCGCAGATAATCAAATTAGAAAAGCATTTGTTCGTAGCTTGTAATGACAAGACAAACAGAATTAGCGAATTCGGTGTATTCTTCCTTTCTCAGTAGGCAGCAAATACGAATTCAACTAGCCACTTCAATTACAACACTTTGAGGCACCAAAAGGTGCCAGTTGCCGATGACTCTTGTTCTGTGGTTATTCCGGGCAGAATTCCAGCCATTTTAGTACCTTTGCAGTAACCATGTACTACTAACAGCTGCAAACATTACGGGTGAAACCTGGCACGAGATGACCGGTACTATTTTGCCTTCCTTCCTTTCAACGGCTAGCACCTAGAGCGTCCGTATGTCACTGGTACGGTTTTGGAATGAAAATGATGAGGCGAAATGTTTGAATGGTACTTTTTATATCAAGGTTTCGTCAGTTAGTTGGAAAGAGGGCGGAGTTAAGAAAAATATGGAATGGTAAAGAAAGTTAAAAAGCATCGAAAACAGAAAGTTGCCTCGAGTAGAACAACAACAACAACAACAACAAGTCGTTTACAAAGTCAAATCGGTTGTATCCGTTAAAGAGAGAAGAATTTACTAGAAGTTACTTAATAAATAGGATAGGATTCCATGAATAGGACACCTTCCTGAACCAGGTAAAGTAACATTAAAAGTTCCACAAGGATCCTATATAAGCGCTTTGTTTTTTATTCTATTTGTTAATCAGGTTCGTTTCTCTCCTCAATATGTGAAATGAGCAGAGTGAATGTTCATCGCTCGCTTCTTGTTCAGCATGTAGAAAATTTTAGACCACAATTCTTTCTGCTGTTTTGTGCTGTGTTTCTGCCGTTCGCAGAAAAATTAATGCACTAACTGCTGACACCCATCTCACGGCTGGTCTCGACGTACGATACTGGCCTAACAAGACAGTCGTCGTATGTTCGAGTCCCGGCTCGGGAGAGACTGTAGGATCGTAGCGCTAGCCCGCCATTATCCTGTACACTTAACAGTCGGCTGCAAAGTCTTTGTATAGTAAAACAGAAGGTCCAGTTCCGATACGAAATGTAGCACCAAGGCTTTGCTTTTTACTGCTGCTACCACAGTTGAGCGGAACAGGAGTGATGAATCACTCAAGTGAGAGTATACAGAAGTATACCTCAGTCCGCACTGCTGAGATGATTTTCGATAGCATTCGAAGCGCAAACATACGTGACGGGTGGCTGGGTTAACTTTTTTCAGTTTCGGGATGAAAAGCCATACAACGCAATCAATTTTCCTACCTAGATGCTCCCCTCATCTGATATATGCTTAACCCTCTAGTGCCCAAGTTCGCTTTCAAACGGGCTTCAGTAAAATCACAAATAATGTTTAACAAGTACTTAAAAATGATAATAAAGGCGGGCTTCAGCAGCATTTGAGTGAAAATTAACCTTTGGTTTTATTTTTGGATTTTGATTGAATTAGGTTAGAAGGTAAATTATAAAATCGAAATGAACTTCCCCACAATTTGGAACCAAAGTAAAAAAAGTCAATCAAAATGAAATAATTTTTAACGGGAAATAAAAACAGAAATCAATGTTGGGAAAGTTCTGGGTCACATTATGGAAAACAACCTAATCGAAAAAAAAAAAAATTGAAGAGTTTGTGTATAAGATACGACCGCAAGGTTACCGTAATCTTACGACAGTCTGTCGTATGTCAATGATTTCTGGCGATAGGCTGGGCAATAAGTTCAATTGTGATTATTCAACTGGATAATATGAAGCGGGATTTTTTTTTATTATTAACGTTCTCGGTCATCTGAGTGTATTGCAATACTCCAAGAGAGGGCCAGTGATTAGTATGAACGGAGAATAGATAAAAGCTATGGATAGGTGCGATATTCCGTACAAGGTACACAAAACATGAGTGCGGGGTTTACATGGTACGTCAGAGGTTAATGGTATTCTCCACTCGGTGGCAATCGGTTCAAAAACTGGTGCGAGAATCTTCGGTCCTGGAGTTCAGATATCAGCAGCTTTGGGTGAATGGCCAAGCAGAGATTTACGCTATAATTGAATGTGTGAGCGTTTGCATAAAGATAAGTAATAAACATGCGAATCTTTCCATTTTCTCTGAGTCAAGCAGTATTAAAGGCTCTATGTGCCTACAAATGTACGTCAAAAATTGTCTAGAAGTGCATTCTTCGTTCTGAATTGTACAATAAAGTGGAACTTAAATACTGGGAGGAACAACGGGTAAGTAGAGGGTAATAACGCCAAAAGCATACATTACAAAAAAGCAATTAGCGCTCAAGAAGTGGGTGCTCTGTTTCTACACATAACCGAGAATTATCCGAGTGAGTATCCTGTCTCTTTTGTGGGATGGTAAGCGAAACCTCGGAACATCTGATATGCAGCTGTGGTGCGTTGTACATGAAAAATAAAAAATAAAAATTTTCAACGTTTACAAACCTCCCAACATTGGAATTCATTTTTCAAGAGTTACTTACAATCTAGTGAAATTTAGTGTGCTAATCTTCGGAAGGTAATTACCTTTATTAAGCACATAATACCTGACTGGGAGCGTGTCGAGGCAACCAGTCATCACTCGATCAATAGGGAGTGATTGGTTAAAATGTTTTGTAAGGGGGACACACTTCAAAAGTTTCAAATAATGGACGCAAAATAAAACTGAATTTCGAAAATATTCATACTAGGAGATATTTGGCCACCATTTTCAGTGTTGTAGAGTTTTTTTTTAATTTCTAATTAATTGATAGTCACTCAATAAAAATAGTACACTGAAAATAAACATGATAATGTTTCATTTTTCACTATTTGAATCAAAACAATTTGAATCAAAATCACTATTGGAAATTAAATCTGTTTTTATACATTATTTGGTAGGATGTGGTCCGAAAAACATAATACATTTTATGTAGAGCCAACTGTCAATCAATAAAAGGCAACCTTGAAAGAAAACAAACAACAAAGTTTTGTTCGTTCTCGAAGTTTTCCGCATGACTTTTTATTATAACGTCAAGTTCTATCCCAAAAATTATTGCATATTTGTGTACGATTCCAACCCATACCAAATACTTGAAATATTTTTACAAAAAAATGATACTTATTTAATGTACAGAAAATGCTGCTTTCCCTTCGACTTTTTCTTATTTGGTTGAAAGTGTGTACAAATTTTCATTCAAATTGGGGATGGTCTACCAAGGTTTTGAATTTTCAGTTTATTCTGGGTTGCGTTGACTTTTTACAAAACACTCCAACAAAACATAAAGAAAAGCATTCGACGTTATGCGTCATCATCCTTTCGAGGATATCATATTTACACTCCCCTCGGCAATAACAGAAAAAAACCGCCCAGCGTGAAATATAATTATTATAATATCAATCTAGCGTCTCTGCGCTTCTTGCCATTTTTTTTCGACACCGCCAATGCAAACAAGAACATGACGAGTGGAGTGATGGACGGAGATTCCGCCCTACCTCGAAGCTTTTGTCAATCGTTACAATGCGTTAAGCGGATAACCTTTCAACCGAGGATGACGGTGGCGGCGACGGCGACGGCGGCGCCAGCGCCAGTGCACTTCTTCCTTTGCGGTTGTGAATTGCTTTAATGGGGGTTTCCTTGGTTGTTATGGGACGCGCGCGCGGCAATGGCCGATGTTGTGCGGCAAAGTTAAATGACACTCTGAGAAGAAGGAAGCACTTAATTTGTAGCGGATGTTTGCCTTAGCTGAAAGGGTGGTATCAGGAGGACTTCTCAGAAAATGTCACGGGGTTCTGGCTTACCTATGTTATTTGCTGCTTTAGATTCTGTTGCTAGTACCAAACTGCGAAAATAAAAGAAATAAAACTATGTCAAAAAGCTTCGTTTGTGTTTTTTTCCCAGAATGATTGAATGTGTCACAAAACAACGTTTCTTGGATTATTTATTTTGATTGCCTCTTAGAAAAAGCTGTTAGTAGGGTAATAAAACTGTCAGTTTTATAAGTTTCGCTTCATTACGCTTCACCAAGAGCGTATAGCAACAAGAATGCACACACAAAAACCCCTCTCACTCTAGCCAATAATCCGAACAGCCGCAAAAATACCAACAAATCAGGCCAGCATTATCAAACAACCGAAAACGGCCGGAGAGGAACTGCTTGTTACTATTTCGTATCTGTGAGCTCGACAAGATTGTGGGTTGTGTTTGGTGATCATCCGATTCGTATAGTCTCATCCTTCCTTCCCCGTTACATCGACTGACCGACGAAATTCGGTTCGCATTCCGTGTTTACCGTGGGGTGGCATTAGCATTCTGCACACATAAAACAGACATTAGGCACACCGGAAACCACACATACACAAGCACTCTAAGAAAAAACAGATCAACACCAACACCGAGAGCAAAGTTTGCCGATTTCATTGAGAGATTCGGTTCATAATGGAGGAAGGCTACATCTTTGGCGCTTTGCCCAAATCTCATCCACACGAAGCCCTTTTTTCGAAGAGGCTCCGCCGAGTCCCGATTCTTGAACGTTGTCCAAGCGACCGTCTGCATAGTTGCAACTGGATGGGCGCCATCTGGTACCGTTTCGTATTTGAGCGGCAAAAGGGTGGCATTTGGGAACGAAGCTAGAGCAATAAAAATGGAAGTTATATTCTTGGTATTTAAAAGTTTTATTGTGCTGCTATCTTTGGATTATCTTCGTCAAAATGTTGCGTCTCTCGTAGCTTTGTACACGGATAGTTTCGTGGCGACTCACGTCTTAAGCCGTTACAAACTTGTTCCGAACGAATTAAAAATCGGTGAAACTTTTATTGGAAATTTGTTTCGATCCATGAGTGTTTAAGTGATGGTATAAAATATAGATTGATTTTTGTTACAAAGTTATCTGAAAAACAATGTGAAATTTACTAACATATTTATTTCAATGATTCTGTTTTTTAGTTACAAAAAATACTTCTAATATGTTTATAAAAATACTCGGTCGTTGAATCCTGACGCTATGAAAAAAATCATAGACTCGGAATTGGAGGTGAAACCATCACAAAAGCTCTTCACCGACGAAATTTGATGCATTGAAACAGAAGGAAGGAAAACAGCTACAATACAAAAAAGGCACGTCAAAGTGATTATTTTACACGACATCGCACTATGGGACGTTTCCATACAAGCAGGCGGACAAAAATATTTTCATCATTTTTTCTACACTTCTGGTATTTTTTCTACTTGTTATGAACAAAACAAGTTACTTAGGATCATTTGTGACTATATTACGGTTAAATTTAAATAGAGGGGAGTGTTTTTTTATATGCAAAGAGGAAATAAAAGATGGAATCCAGCGCTTCTCCCTTTCAGTGGCTGCCCCACCATTTCTAATAGACTTTTGACAACCTCTAGTGTGTAAGGAACATGTGTGTCAAGTTTGGTGAATACCGATCAAGGCGTTCTAGAGTGAAATATATGCGAAAAACACGTTTTTTCTAATGTGCTTCAATTATGCTCCAAAAAGCAGAGATTGATCACTTGCCAGAAAAGTTATATCCGTATAATTTTATTTGCCAGTCTTGCAATAGGGTGACAATGAAAAAGCGACATAAAATTTTTTTTATTTTGTAATATTTTTAGCAGCAATCTAAAATTTGAGGGATTTCCAACTATGTGACAGAGATAATATAATTTAATTTTCTGATGGATACACAGTTTGAAGGAATGAAATAAAACGCCAAAGTTTTTATTTTTATTATGAAAATAAAACAAGTCTTGTCAATAGTTGTTTTAATTTCTTTCGTATATTGTTTCAATCTTCTTCACTTTCATCTTCTTTAGAATATTTTTTAATAACGTCTTCTACGAAATTTTCTTCAATTTCATCCACAGCTTCCATAAGTGCTTCTAGTGCATTGCATTCGTTGATATCCTCTGTTGAACAGCTTTCTGAGTCTTCGAATATTAAAAAACCTTCAACGACGTCTGGATAAGTCAGGGATACTTTTTTCTGTTTTCTTTTTGCTATCCAAATTGAACTGATGAACTGGTCCGATTCATTCATGGCACGAATGAAAACAACATGTGAGTTGTCTAATCTTGATCGTTTCCTTGCATGATGGGTTCGATATTTTTTCAGTTGTTTATGCTGACCTCTTCCGCTAATGTACCAAGTGGTGCTGGAGAATGCATAATAATTTGTCCAGCATGAGCAAAAACTTTATGTATAGTTGCTGGAATCTTATACCAACTGTACATTTGAAGGTATAGTCGATATGTTTCCTTGCGGTATATATCGAATTTCTCCGGGTTTATAGCCTCTTGGCAGTTGATAGTGATCAAAATATTGCGAAATCTCTTAACCAACTCTTCATCGATGCCCAGGACGCTGTCGGCAAATATTGCCTGTAGTACTAGTTCCAGCTCCACCCGATCTTGGTTGATCTACTCTTACTCCAAATTTTTCGTACAGCTGTACCTGTACATACTTTTTTCTTTTGTCATACAAAGGTCGCAATGGTTTTTCAATTTTCCATTTTTTTACATCCATTCTATATGATATATGTAGTAGGCATTCAAGGAACCGTATCCATGCATGAAGTGGAGATATTCCATAATACAATGCACCTTCATGTGATATAAAGCTGTCATCTAATTTTTCTGCACTATTCATTATATTGGGCGTCGCTCCACAAATTGGACAATTCGACATCGATGAGTTTCCTGTGATGTAGGTAAGAACCTTTCCGTCGATCATACTCAATACAAAATCGAAATCTACAAGTATCGACTTGCCTTTCGAAAGTTCTACTTCAACTGGCGCCAACTCACCCATTTCTTTTTCTTACTCTTGTTTTGTGGCAAGTATTATCTCTTTACTTTCCTTAATGAATTCAAGAATGATTGGTCTGCAGAATCGAATGCTTTGAGGCATGGGATTAAACCACAGTATCTGCTTCTGATTATTGTGTACATATAACCGAATGGGAGTTAAAGTTGATGAAAACACATCTGAGTCATCCTTACAACCTTCTGGGAGCGCTTGATGGTATTGTGAATATCAAGTTGAACCATCCATGCCCCAGCTACTTAAAAGAACCAATTCTGTAGAATCTAGCTCGTTAGAGTCCAGGTACTTACTGATCTCTACGTCGATTATTTTAATTATTCGGTTCACTGTGTTTTCCAATAATGCCTGCAATTTTACTTTTATTTTTGACCCTGTTTCTTCGATGAACTCTGCAGGAGGGCTACATGTCTTTTTTACTGCTCCTATAACCGAGTAAGAAGGAAACCTCGATGGTGACTCTGTATGGTAAACTTGGTATTGAAATTTACTCGATCCTGTTTCTAAGAGTATACTAAAGGCCTCTTCTGCTGACATTTTCCCACGTTGATCAGTCAATTGGGCTAACATCTTATTAGAACTTTCTTGATTTCTTAAGATGTGGCCAATGACTTTAACCAGATTTACTTCTTTTTGATGATAGGCCGTTCGTCTGGCTACTAGTAATGCCTTCTCAATGCTGTCCACTTTTGGATCGATTATTTCATTGTCGATGATGCGGCGTTTTCCTCTATCGCTTAGCCCAAAAAAAGGTTTCAAAGGCCGTCCCCGTTTTGCCGCTGAGCTCGAAGACGAACATGCTACTGGGTTATCGTTGTGATCCATTTCGATGAATTCCACGATGCCAAAGTCTTCGTCGAGCCAAGTTCCAAAACGTGCGTTAAATCTCGTCTTATTGCGGAAAGATTCCTGCCATTTTGATTTATACCTTAATACCGCCCTCCTTATTTTGTCACTAAGACTTTTATATTTATCCACGTTAATTGTATAACTTCCGCACACGAATTCTAAGATTTTCGCCACATTTTCTGCTGTATTTAAATTCGCTTCACACAATAAAACAATTTTTCGATTGTCCATCTTTTCACTTGCACTTAACTTACTTGATAATGGCTGCTGCATTACGGCACATCAATAGAACTATAAGTGTAGGTAATAACAGGTGAGTTAGGTTATGATAGTGATTCATACAAAAGAGCGAACAGCTCAAGGATATGAATAACGGTTCTTTGAGCGCATCAAAACTGATTCGCGAAAAACCGAAGTTTGCCGAAACATCACGATTCATCAATCTCGTACGCATATCATTGTGAGCAATGAGCAACTTGCACTGCGTGATGTGGAAGAACGACCGCACAAAGTGTAAAAGCCAATTCACCGGTGGGCGTGTGCAATGCTATATCCCCTGCACCGTGCAGTAACCCTCTAGTGCCCAAGTTAATTTTTGGACGGGTTTTTTAAAATCACTATAAACCCCCATAAACATCCCAAGTAACAATTGAAATGCCTGCGGGATTTGTTACTTTCTTATAGTTATTTTATGTTGTCAGTCATAAAATGAAGTGTACAGTTATTCTATAAAACCGATTAATGCCTTAAGAACAAAACTAGATTTCTTTAGCATAAACGTCAGATTTCGGAGGGTACTGTAGACTTCCTTAAAACTAGTAACAAAAACTACAACATAATTTCCATCTGAGATTTATATTGGATTTCGCGAAGCCCGTCGTGAGCCTTCAAGTAGATTAAAAGTAAATATTTTTAAATCTTTTTGAAAACTGTTATTCCTGCGAAAAACTGAGATTTTAAGATGATGGTTATGTTAACAGAAGTAATAGCTAATGAAATTTGTGATCAATTGACAGGAACGGTAAAATGATTGCTTCGAGAAGAACATAAGCGGATTAAAAGATGTTTAAACTAACGGTACCAATCATTGTTTCATCTATTCCAAATATGAAATATACTCGAGTCAGAAATTTCACGTTAAAGCAAATTTGTTGGGAATATTTTCGGGGATTGAAGTGTAGACTTTTAGAGACAGTACAAAACGTTATAACGTTTAAAGGTTAATTTTATTTTCTCTGTATATCAAATGAAAAATCAGAACATAAAAAATATCTTTTCCTAAAATACAAAGTCAAAGAACACAAAATCAAATTTTGAAATCAGAGCAAATACATGTATTAACTGGTATGGTTTTCATTTTTCCTCATGACGAACTTTGTATTTTAAGTTTCTTGGGCGGTTCTTGTGTTTAGATACTGTTTTGGACAACAGTCGTTGCTTGCTGTTTTTGAGCACACGTTTAAAAAACTCGTCGCATTTAATTGCCGTAAAGCTATTATCAGCTTGCAAAATAAGCTTCAAAAACAGGCAGCGAATATTCTTGTACATCACGAATGGAACTTTCAACTGTCGATCAGACTCTCCATTCAGCATTCCTGCTTCGTTATTATCTCGTGATATACCTGTCCAAGTACAAGTTGTCAGAAACTGTCGAGTTATAAAGTTGTCGATGAGACGATAGCAACAGTCTATACCATTCTCTCTACCACTTATACCACAAATGTGGCTCAGAGTTGTTATGTATTTAGCCACTACTGCCTGATCCTTCAAATTTTGCTCAAGTTCATCTAATATATTCAATGAGTCAATTGGCAATAGCAAATCTTCGGGTTGTACTTCAGTTGCCTTTTCACGAGTGAACATATCAATTTGTGAAACTCTCTCGTTGAGATAATCCATGCTTGTCTTTATGTGAGCAAGACAAGAAATAATATGAGCTTGATTGGTTGCAACTTTTTCCACTGATAGCGACTTGAGATGATTATCTTGAATGGACTCCACTAAGAGTGTATCGCCTCCAGATAACTGGTCTAACTGTGGAATAAACACAACATTTTGGATGTGTTCATCTGTCAGTTGCAGTTCTGTAGCCTAAAATGAAACTGGCATTTATGTCCTGTAATGTATTTTTGTTTGACTTACCACGGTATTTTCGACAATATCCTCTACGGACTCGATTCTTCCCGGTAGTGTTACAAACTCGTTGAAATTTATTGGTTCTCGCTTCGTTATGTTCAGGTTCGATGCAATGTTCTTGGGTATTTTCTTAGCAGCAGGAACTGTAATCGTCATTTCCGTCTCAATGTCCGAAAGAGCCTCCATTTTGTTGAGTTCAGATTCAGCCTCTGCCCTTTAACGGCAAACCCGTTTTTCGATGCATTGCATCGTTTGCCACTTCGAAGTAGGATGTGAATTTTCGTCTCGCAGCAATTTTGCAACACCTGTTGTTTTCGGCCACCATAAGACACCATCTCTTTCCCAGGCGGAAGGTACAATGCTGAGGCATAGGTTTCCTTCTTCGCATGTTTGAATAATTTTGAAAGGCATTCTAAAATGTAAATGCTGTCAATACAAAATTAATTATATCGAACAACATACTTACTTGTGCAAAATCCTCCCGCATTCGTCAACGTGTTGTCAAGAAAAATAACTGTTCATTCAGCAGAGTTGCCAGGTTTCTTCAGGGAACTAGGCTGTTACCAGATATAGAAATTATAAATGTCTGTTTCTGCTTTCGCCGGAGTTTCACAGATAATAACGAAAAAAAAATATATATATTGATTACAGACGTTCTAAGATAGTATTGGTTTTTTGAAATGGATTCATTTTACGCACCACATTTGTACCGGCATTACAGCTTTAGTGAAATACCGATAAACTTGACTAACCGGCAACTCCAGTTAACATTGAGATGCTTGTACACAGCAGTCGGCGCTTGATAAAGTTTCGGGGTTTTAAAACGAACTAGCAACTTCCTTTATAAAATTTCCAAGTTTGAATGTGAAATAATAAATTCCTTGAAACAGCTGCTGGTTTTGATATGACATAAAGTAACATAAAACAGGAAATAAAATTATATCAAGACATTTTGAGAATGTGACAGGTTGCAACTGATTAACATATGCCTGGAAGAATAAACCTCTGGAAATTTTAAAATTGTTTCTTTAGTACCCTAAGCACAGACGCTTATGATCAGTTTTGAATTGAGTAATGACTTTTGTTATTGAATAAACCTATTTAACATCTTTTCTTCAGCAAATTATAAATTATTTCAAATGGTAAACTATTAATTGCATTTATAGGGGCCGTAAGTTTATGTTTCTATTACATCTATATGCACATGTATATAGATAGCGTTGCATAGGATGTTCGTCTTTTACTATATTGCCGATTCCGAAACTCTAATAAAGGCGTACATTTTACAAAATACAACAGATTGTGGATGAGTTCAGTACTGAATAAACATTGATTTTCTACAGAATTTCAGCGGCGAGTAGCATCCACGATAAAATTCGTGGACGGTTTCACCAAAAATTTTTCACGGCATGTGTTTTACCTGCACGAAAACGATTTTAAGGACAATAACATATTCAATAGTCAGTTAATATGGAAACACAACGATTTACACAATTATTTTTTCGCGACGTCGGAAAATTTTCATCGAAAAATATAACCAAGATAAAATTCAATGCATTACACTTAATTAGGAAAATATATCGCAGTTAAAATTCCGAAGCCATTCTACGACAAGCATATCATGTTGTAAAAAACATCTGGTTCTATGACGGAGCGCATATCAAGTTTTGATAACTTCAATAAAGCTGGGCCAACTAGTCATGACACGTGTTTATAGCTGTTGTTAGTGGGTTATTATAACTGCGTGGTTTGGTTGTATCAAGCGCTAAAAAACTCTGATATAACCTATTTTGTTACTTGGGATGATATAACTGATATAACCTATTTTGTTACTTGGGATGTGTCAAGTATTTATCAAAGTCTTTTATTTATTTCACTAAACCCCGTCAAATGACGGGCTTGGGCACTAGAGGGTTAAACTTCGGCAACACACAAGTCGGGGGATTTAGCTTCGTAAAATCACCGGAGCCGAGGGATTTAACTTCGTTAAAACACTCGACAATCTGCTCTTACGTAAAGAATAACATCAGCAATGCGAGCCTGATGAATGATATAAAGATTTTTCTCATTTTCTTCTTATTGTCAAACGGTTTTATTCGGTTGGTCGCAGGTAATCGCAGCTAAACTTTTTTGAAATTGTTAGTAGACACCTGAAACTTGAATAAAAACAGGGACTTAGCCTTGGAAACCCTGGGAGTTGAAAGATATCGACCGACAAAGTTGAAAATAATGATTTTTCTAATTTTCTTCTTATTGTCAAACGGTTTTAATCGTTTGGTCGCAGGTAATCGCAGCTAAACTTTTTTGAAATTGTTAGTAGACACCTGAAACTTGAATAAAAACAGGGACCTAGCATTGGAAATCCTGGGAGTAAAAAGATGCCGGCCAACAAAGTTGAGAATAACCTTTTTTTTCTTTTTTTATTCTTTTTATTATTGCTTATCTTTTTTCACTCATTCTCCTGAAAGCCTAATCACTTACGTTAATGAAAATATGATACACTCAATAGTAATTATGTTATTATGATCAAAATACTTATTTGCAGATTTTTAATATTTCCTATGAAAATCAAAAATTTTAAAGCTGGTTTTAAACGCTTGGTCGCAGGTGGTCGCAGCTAGACTCTTCTTAATTCGTTAGTAGACACCTGAAACATGAAAAAAACCAGGGACCTAGCCCGGGAGCTCTTGGGAGTAAAAAGATGCCGTCCAACAAAGTTGAAAATGATGATTTTTTTTTCATTTTCTTCTTTTTGTTGTGCTTTATCTTCTTTTTTCACCCATAAAACCACATAACCACACATTTTTCTGAAAGCCCAATCAATAACGTTTACAAAAATATAGTACACTCAATAGTTATTCTGTTAATATGTGCGAAATATTGTTTTTATATATTTTACTTTTTCTCGAAGAAAAAGGCATTTTTTTTACATTTTTCATCTTCATATCTCGATATCTCAGGCATAGTACCTGCTACAGTCTTGAAATTTGGAACTTTTCTTAGTTAGAGTGTCTACTTTCTATAAAAAATATAGAGAAATAGATTGGCGACAGTCACTTTTCCGATTTTTGTCCGCCTGAAATCCTAAATTAGGTAGACTCATGAAAAACGTTGAAAAACAAGCGTTATTTTTATTACATTGGTCACTTCCATATTAGTTACAATTCATTTGTAGCCACTTTTCGTCATTTTTGTTAACTTTGTATGAGTGTTCCACATTCGTGTCTGTTTTTTAGGTTTCTAAATAAATTATAAATTTTACTATTTCTTTGATTTTATCATTCTGATTGTTTCACGCATTACGAAGCTTTAAATACGTACGCATTAGTTACCATTTTTTCATAAACCTCCTTAATTATTGGTAGAAAAAAAGCACCATTTCATTCAATCGTAATTCAATCGCAAGAAAATATTCCTGCTAACAGCAATCCACGATTGAGCGTGAAACCCGCAGCTCTTTGCGTCAATCAGCACAACACAAGCAGCGTGCAATCATCTCCAGCAATCATCAGCATTACACAATTGTTGATGCTCATTCATATGCACAGCAGCACGCAGGAGGAACGAGAAAATTCTGTTCCGGGCCAAAATTCCAGCACACTTGGCTCGATACGATTCGATTCGACTCGCACGGCACCACCACTGCGTTGCCGTCGTCGCTCGCCACACACAATGCTGGAAAAACTGCAAACTGCTTCGCATAGCATATTCAATCCATTGTGAGCAGCAGCAGCAGCAGTACTTGCCATGAGCCACTTAGTCTTCGTAGGAAAAATCGATTTTCCCCATATTCGAGCAAAGACTTACTAATACATACATGAACAGGATGTCAGAAAAATTCTTCCCTCAGTCACCCTTCGCTGGTAGTTTCACATGTTGACGTCATATGCCAACACATGATTTCAGTGGAACATGTCGTTGTGTGCGTGCGAATTTCCTTCCACTGGATGCAGCAAACTTACTATACTATACGTTAGTATTGGTTGATGGCTCACTTATTCCGCTTTGTGTTGGTGTATTGGTGACTGAGAAGGGCAAGTTTCCGGCGACCGGCCGACTGTCAGTTGCCGGATAGGCCCGTATCAGGAACGTGGCTAAGGAGCCGAAATGTTGTGAAATCTCCAACTAGGATGATTGCTTTGAAACCTAAAAATTGTTCCTACTCATCGCAACAACCTCATTAGCTCGGACAGGGAAATAAAAAGAATCCAGTTCATTATCGGTTGGAGTCTGACAGAATTATACACGCTAGGTTAGACATTTCATTACCGCCAGTCTCGCTCATTTTTCCTATCGGAGGTGGAGTGGTTCGTCATCAATTTGGCTTTGGCTTCAGCAAGATGCTGCGCTAGGCCTTAATTGGAGCTGCCAACTGGTCCCAGGTGATTCTCACCACCACTCGGCGTGAACATGCTGCTGTTGCTGCTGAATGATTGATGCTGATTAATATTTGTAGCAAACTTTAAAGCATTTCGATCGGAACTTTCATCATTTCTATCGAATGTGAAAGTTAATTTTCAAATTGGTCGCCAAGGCGAAATTCGTATTTTGGCCGAATCTTTTGATGGCCATAAACATCTTTTACAGTATTTGACTGAAAAGATGTATAAATTTTACTCTTTTGATGCCAGAAACGAGAGACCGTTTAAGGCTGTGTTGAAAGGTCTCTCAAATGATCAAAGTATTGATGAAATCAAAGATTGTTTGTCAGAATCACTTGGTTTTGCCCCCAACCAAGTAATTTTGATGAAACGAAAGGCAAATGCCGAAATTTTTCAAACTGGAATACACCAGGAAAATACTTAGTACATTTTGATTGTACCAAAGTACATAATTTAAAATGTTTAGAAAAAGCACGTGTTATATTCAACGTGCGAATAAAGTGGGCAAATTTCAAGAGACATGGAGAAATCCATAATCTTACTCAATGTCGGAATTGTCAAGCCTATGGTCATGGAACTCGAAACTGCCATATGGCAGCAAAATGTATGATTTGTGGTGACACTAGTCACACGAAAGATATCTGCCCCGTGAAAGAGATCACTAATAGTTTCAAATGTGTAAATTGTGGGGGAAATCACAAATCTAATTTCTTTAATTGTCCTGTAAGGTCAAAAATTATTGCTTCTACGTAGGAATTCTAAACAACCTGTTGTCAATGTGGGTAATCAAAAGATTTTCAGTACTGTTCAGGCATCACCAGCACTTTCATTAGCAGGTGTGTCTGTAGGTAATAATTTAAATCCAGCTAACAAATTTCAGAAAAATAATCCTGTTCAGGCAACACCAGGCTGTTCATATGCCAGTGTCCTTACAGGTAATATTGCAAATTCAAACAGTAACAAACCATTCGTGTTTGGTGCTGAAAAGTCAGCCAGTATTGATTTAGGTAGTCCAACTCCCGAAAAGATTGAATACCTACAACAATCCATGCTGCAGCTAATGTCCGTTCTGTTGAACTGTAACTCGATGTACGAGGCTGTTCAAGAAGGTATACAATTTACAACTAATATTGTTATGAAATTGAAATTCAGCAATGATTTTAAATAATGCTGTAAATTTTGTAAATTGAAATGCTCGCTCTTTAAAAGCGAAAGAGGATGAATTTTTCAATTTTTTAACAGTCCACGATGTGCATATTGCAGTTGTGACTGAAACGCTTTTAAAGCCAAATATTAAACTAAAAAAGAACCCAAATTTTATAGTTCATAGGTTTGATAGAATTGATGTTGCCGGTGGTGGAGTTGCAATAGTTATCCACCGTCGAATAAAACATCGTGTTTTACCCCATCTTGAAACCAAAGTTATCGAGAGTTTGGGAATTGAAATTGAAACAAGTATTGGCATTTTATTTATAGCCGCAGTGTATTTGCCTTTTCAATGCACTGGTGAGCGAAAAAATTATTTCAAGGGAGATTTGCAAAAACTCACAAGAAATAAATCTAAATTTTTAATCATCGGTGATTTTAATGCGAAACATCGATCTTGGAATAATGCTCAAAGCAATTCCAATGGAAAAATATTGTTTAATGATTGCTCGACTGGATTTTATTCAGTTTTATTTCCAAATGGTCCTACATGTTTGTCTTCTATTAGGAATCCATCTACAATTGATTTGGTACTAACAAATCAAAGCCATTCATGCAGTGATTTATTAACTCATGCTGACTTTGATTCTGATCATCTTCCCATAACATTTTCTATTTCCCATGAAACTATTTTAAATCCCACTAGATTTGTGTTAAATTATTTCAAGACTAATTGGGATCGATATCGTTCTACGATCGAGGAAAATTTGAATGATCATATTATTTTACAAAATAGTGCTGACATTGACAGAGCATTAGAAAATTTTAGCAGCTTAATACTCAATGCCCGGAATTCATCAGTTCCTAAGGCAAGAGTGAAATTTAATGCACCAATTATTGACAGTGAACTTCAACTTCTTATACGTTTGAAGAACATACGGAGACGTCAATACCAAAGATCTCGTGATCCTGCTTTGAAAATTATTTTTCAAGAATTACAAAAGGAAATTAAACATAGATTCACTCTCTTGCGAAATGAGAATTTCATGAGAGAAGTTGAACAACTAAAACCTTATTCAAAACCTTTCTGGAAGCTTTCGAAGGTTCTTAAGAAGCCCTCGAAGCCCATTCCAGTCCTTAAAGATGAAGATTCATAACTCCAATTTGAACGTAGTAAGTCCTATTGAAAATGAAGTAAACCAAAAGTATGTTCAGATCACCACCCAAGAATTTCTTTCCGAAGAGGTATTGGAGACAAACTTGAATGAGGTGCGAACCATTCTCAAAAAATTCAAAAACATGAAAGCACCAGGAGATGATGGGATTTTCTATATCCTCATCAAAAGACTTCCCGAAAACTCTTTAAATTTCTTGGTAAAAATTTTTAACAGATGCTTTGCACTAGGACATTTTCCTACGAAATGGAAAAATGCCAAAGTCACTCCAATTTTGAAACCCGAAAAGAATCCAGCTGAGGCATCAAGTTATCGACCAATTAGTTTACTTTCCTCTATTAGCAAACTTTTTGAAAGAATAATTCTTAATAGAATGATAACACATATTAATTAGAACTCGATTTTTGCAAATGAGCAGTTTGGTTTTCGCCATGGGCATTCCACTACTCATCAGTTACTTAGAGTAACAAATATGATTCAGCTAATAAATCGGAAGGCTATTCGACTGGAGCTGCTCTACTAGATATAGAAAAGGCATTCGACAGTGTTTGGCATAAAGGTTTAATAGCTAAAATGTCAAATTTCAGTTTTCCGCTCTACCTCACAAAAATGATACAAAGTTATTTAACTGACCGCACTCTCCAGGTTAACTATCTAAATGGTAAATCTAATAGATTGCCTGTTAGAGCTGGTGTGCCTCAGGGGAGTATCTTGGGCCCAATCTTATATAACATTTTTACTTCTGATCTTCCTGATTTACCACCAGGTTGTGAGAAATCTCTGTTTTGTGACGATACAAGCATTTCCGCAAAAGGAAAAAGCCTTCGTGTTATATGCAGTCGGCTTCAAAAAAGTCTAGATATATTTTCTTCATACTTACAAAAATGAAGATTTCCCCTAACGCTTCAAAAACACAGTTAATTATTTTTCCTCATAAGCCAAGAGTTTCATTTCTCAAACCCACCCATAACCACGTTATTAAGATGAACGGTGTGGTCTTAAATTGGTCTGATCAAGTTAAATACTTAGGGCTAATTTATGATAAGAATCTTACTTTCAAGGAGCACATTGAAAATATCCAGTCAAAGTGCAATAAGTATATCAAATGTTTATATCCTCTTATCAACAGGAATTCTAGCCTTTGTCTCAAGAATAAACTGTTAATTTACAAACAAATATTTAGACCAGCAATGTTATATGCAGTTCCCATCTGGACAAGTTGTTGTGCAACCAGGAAGAAGACACTTCAAAGGATTCAGAATAAACTTTTGAAAATGATTTTGAAGCGTCCTCCCTGGTTTAGCACGAACGAGCTACATATGCTCACTAATGTAGAAACATTAGAAAATATGTCAAGCCAAATTATCAACAAATTCCGACAAAAATCGTTGCAATCCTCAATTGCAACGATTAGCTCACTTTACAGTCAGTAAGATAATTTTAAGTTTATTTTAAGTTTCGTTTTATTCCTTTTATTCCTTTTTTTTTTCTTGACAAGTAGGTTTAATAATTTTCCTACAATTACATTATCTTAACTGCGAAAGCTAATAACATTCAATAATACTAAAAAGCGTACAAATATATATAATAGTGTTGAAATGTCACCATTTGTGGCAGAACACACAATACTAATTCTGAATAGATATTTTAGTACATAAATAAATCATTGCAAACTCCCCCCTATAAAAAAAATGGTTCTGATTAATATTAGTGGTAGAAATGGTTTTTTTAAGGATGTTGCTTTGATTTATGAAGTGATGCTGCAATAAGAAACACAGATCTACCAAAGGACAGAAAAAGTTTGATGTAAGTCGTATATTATTGGGCTAAAAATGACTAGGCATCGCCACAAAAGTGAACGCGGCTATCGACGAGCTCGAAATGAGTTGACCGCGATTCTAGAGAAAAAGAGGCACTAGCAGAAATACAGAGATCGTGAAGAACGGGAGCAACTGTTTCGGGATAATAATGAGTTTAGTTTTATAAGCTTCGGTATTTATGTCAAAAACCAAAAAAAAAAAATGAAAAATTTTCGTCGAATATTCGTAAGCAAATTTTTTTCTGGATACAACCGCATTGCAAATAAAAAACTGAACAGTGAAAAGATATTACGGCACTGTGGGAAAGAAAGTAGCTCGAAATGAGTTAACCACGATTCTGAGGAGAAAAAAGAATTGGAACGACTGTTTCGGGCTAATGATATGATAAACTAAATAAGCTTGATGAGAAGGTGAAGTGAAAAAATTTGTAGGGACGTGAAGGGAGGTCGACAAGTGGAAGCAGTTCTTCGATGAGTATTTCAATAGCGCATAGGCTGCGTAGCCATGGAAGGAGGCAGATGGAAAGTTATCCTTGAAATACCTAGAAACGATTGCAGTGTCCCAGTTTCCGATATCCTGGAGAACAAACGGGACTACCGACCGAACTCTATAAACACGGTAACCAGGCGGCACAATGGCATTTCCAACATTTGGGAGGAAGAAAGACCACCAGAGGAATGGATGGAAGGAGTTGTATGGAAGGGCGATCGGCCTACAAAGTTCTCTCCCAGATTATTCTCCACTATCTATCTAATATAGCAAAAGGATACGCAAGGGCTTGGAGTAAGCACGCGCTATTACGAAACAAATCTTTCATGCTTGGAAAATCCTCCGGAAATGTCGGAAGTATAATTTGTATGTTATTCAACGTTTCTCTTAAGGTCGTAATCCGACGAGTGGGCATCAAAATGAGAAGCACGATTTTCAGCAAAGGTAGTCAACTCATAAACTTCACAGGCAACCATCATGTTATTACAAGAAACTTAGCGACGGTGGAGGCATTCTACGCCAGTCTAGACTCAGAATGCCAGTCAGACTAGAAACCGATGCGTACGACATCTCTCCCCTTTAGATCAGAAGAATACTGTTCACAGAGGACAAACGCGCTCTAGCCGTATTTGTGCGAGAAGCTTGTGCACCTGACGAAGGTCGGGAGACAACGATGAGCAGGGCATCTACCTTTTCGGTGTCAGAAATCGGGTTGAAGCAAATTTCTGAGTATCGAGACGCCTAGAGAATTTGCGACGAGTAACCTAAGACCGAGTAGACTGGAAAAAAAACTCTTACTAGCCGCAAAATATTCAAAAAAAATATTCGGAATAAAAAGACTTTTCCAGTTTTTCCCATTGTAATGTTGATATAAACAAGCTTATTGGATGTTTGAAAAGAACACTTGAATGGCGTACAGCAAAAGGGCCAGGACGGCGATGAAAATGACACGTCGATGCAGCACAGGACGGATACGTGCCACTTCCAATGAGAAGTGAAGTTAAGAATGCCAAGCGGCTGAAGAACAATAAATCGGCCGGCAAAGATGGAGTCGGAGCGGAGCTTATCAAGCTGGGTCCGGATGAGATGGTCGAGCGCCCTCATCGACTGATTGGTACGATTCGTGATATCAAACAGCTACTGGAGGACTGGTAGCCTATCTACAAAAAAAGGTGACACACTGGACTGTGAGAACTATCGTGCGATCACCATCCCGGAATGACGCCTACAAAGCGTTTCCCAAGTTATATTCCAACGTCTGTCGCAACTAGTAAATGGATTCGTGGGAAGTTACCAAGCAGGCTTCGTAGAAGGCTGGCAAACAGCGGAAAAGATCTTCACTTTGCGGCAGTTCCTCCAAAAATGCCGTAAGGACAGAGTTCCTACGCACCATATATCATTGATTAAAGCAGCTTGATATAATTGACCGTAAAACTATGCAAGATCATGGACGAGAACGGTTTTCTAGGGAAGCTGTTCCGACTGATTAAGGGAAACCACTGCCATGTGCGGATTTTGGGTGGATTATCCGGTGCATTCGAATCCCGTTGGGGACTTCGGCACAAGAAGGTGTTTTGCGACGAGTGACGTTCGACATGATTTTCATCCAATCCAGCCTGCTTGCCGATGACGTACAGATTTTCGGTAGAACAGTAGAGGCGGCGACAGAGAACTACACTGGGCTAAAACGTTAGGCAGAGAAGGTTGGGCTGAAGCGTAGGGCCCGCTTAGGGGCCATCCACATTCCACGTTGACAGAATTTTGAAGATTGTGTAACCACCGGATACCCGAAGGATTGAAGAAACGCGGCCAGAAACTAAGTTTATTAGAGAAATTTTGTTCATTTGGCTATATCTTATTTATGTTACGCCATATAAAGAGAAGTAAAGATGTTTTAAAAATGTGTTTGAATTTTTATCCCCCACCACTTGACAAAAACCTGTGATTGTAATTGTTAGTAAGTGTTCATATTTCATATAATAATTTATAAAACTAATTATTGTAAACTCTACACTGTAAACCGTAGTTGCCCTGATGACGAGGAAATATATCTTCGAAATGCTGGCCAGTTGATCGATTTTCAATCTTTTTGGATCAAATTAAAATTAATTCTTCCCAGTTATGAGAAAAAAAAACCAAAAAATAAATCTGGGTGTTTTTATATAAATATAATGTATGAAATTATTGAAATTTTTGTCTTGTATTTAAATTGAATTTACTCAAATTTAAAAAATAGC
Source organism: Wyeomyia smithii (assembly GCF_029784165.1). Lineage (NCBI taxonomy): Eukaryota > Metazoa > Arthropoda > Insecta > Diptera > Culicidae > Wyeomyia > Wyeomyia smithii. Next base: position 1,621,378 of record NC_073696.1, read on the forward strand.
GTATTTTTAAAAATTCCTCCACTTATAGAGTCAAGTATGCCCTTCAAAATTAAATCAAGTGATATTTTCTGTGTTTGCCCCAAAAAGAATGACATACAAATGAAAAACGCATATTATTTGATGAAAAATATTAATAACTTTGAGTAAAATTGAGATATTAACGATGTCAGTATTGCAAATTGTTTCTAAAAGTCTTTCAAAGACAGTTTTGGGATGAAACTGAAAGAAAAAAGTTAGAGCGCAAAATGTGTTTTTTTTTAATATAAAATTAATGGAGCTATAACATTGTAGAACAAATTTTTCTTATATCTACAAAGATAAAAAAGTTAGATACTTGATTGCATCGAAAATGTTGGTCACCCTAATTTTTGATCATTTCTTAATAAGCGCTTTATAATATGTAACAACTTTGTAGAAAAAAGTTTTTCTCTAAAATGTTGCTATAGAGCTCTAGACCCAAATTTCCCTTTAAATTTGGTTTCTGGGGTTTAAATTTGGATCGAACAGCAAATAGCGTTCGGACAATACGGCGAAAGATCAGAAACTGTTGGTCGCAGTGGGTTAACTTCTTGTCCGTTCTTAAATCTTCAATTTATGTTCAATAAAAAAAAAGAAATCGAACAGGATAAAAAATGCAATGTTCATGTTTATCTTAAACTTTGGTTATTTTTGCGCCATCATTTTGAATGTATTTGAAGTTTTTAGAATGTTCATAATGTAATTTAAAAAAAAAACTTCTAGTTCAACTTTATACTTTTCAGCTGGACACTATCTCATTCAATTTATTTCGGTTCTTGTTATTTTTTTGATTCTCGTTCACTTTCAATCGGTTTAGTTCCGCCACTGTTGCTGGCCTATTTTACCGATGCCCGGAAAGGCGACTCGACTCATGACCCTAACCTACGATCCGTTGATTGGAGGACCGGCGCCAACGGCTCTGCTTGCTCATGCGATCGAAGGCGTGATACCAGAGATGTTTCTTCCGGTGTCGACTGGTATCAAGCCTAGACCAGTTGGGTTGGTTGTGAGTGGGTCACGCCCCCACCAACCAGTGTATGTCAGTGTTGGGATTAGAAGTGTGGTTGGCGGATACTACGCTAGGCCCCGCCTAGGTTCTTTTTATGTATTTTAACACTTTTTATATTTTTTTTAAATTTTTCATGCTTTAGGGTATCGAACGTTTTCGGCAGTGGTTTTCATCGGCCGTTTTTCTGCAGCAATTTTTTTTAGCACAACTCAGCCCCCACAAATAAACAAACCGTTCTGGCTCTATTCTTTTTTTTTTTTTTTGAAAATTCAATTCTTTTGTTTCTCATTTTTCCATGATTCGACTAATGTTCAGTTAATCTTCTCAAGTTATTTTTGAAATAATTTTCAAATAAAATTCAAATAAAATTCAAATTCAAAAAAATTAGCTTTATAAGATAATTGTTTTGATTTGTTTATGTTGAAAAAAAAATTTTTCATGTTTTTTTCTGAAAAACAAAATTATTGTTTACAACTTTCATAAAGACGGCACATCGATCAAACAAACTGTTATGGCTCTGAAAATATTTGTAATCATCAGTAGGTACCTTTTTACATACCCCTTTTCACAAATTAGTTATGATTTATAAAAAACCTAAATTAATCCACCTAGCGGTCAGACTCAGCCATTCTCATTCAAACTTATTATTTATAAAAATAGATTTACATGAATGCTTAAATCCAATAAAGGTATATTCACTCTTTGGGTTCCAAAATATTGATGTTGTAATTGAAGTATAAAATATGAAATTTGACGTATTGTTAGTGCTTGAAAAATAGCGAAATAAAAGAAAGGGCTCTAAATTTCGAACAATTTAATCACGTGCGAAACGTTCAGATAGTACGATACCACATTTAAATTATGTTGAAGCCACATATATCGATCGAAGCAGGTATAGTTTTCAATAGTCTTTGATTTTCTTTTCTTTCCAAAGCTTTTGAACAGTATATCGAATTGTTATGAAGTTTGTTATTTGTTGAGAGGTGACTCGTTTGTATGATACTAGTTATGTTCAAATAAATCGTGTAATACTTGAGATAATAGACTTTCGTTGTTTCACAAATTAAAACATAACGGTTGCTTAAGTTTGATTACAATCAAATGAGAAGGAAACGTATAGGGCAGCCAAACTTTAAAACCACGTGTTCAATCATAATTCATCAGTTAACCCTTAACTAGCCCGTTCATCTGATATCAATATTGTTCAAATTGGTTGTGTAGTTTCTGAGATAATGAAGTTTCGTGATTTTTACATTTCGATACATTACACACGAAGCTACAGTCCGATTACAGCAAAATTCAATAGGGTGTTATGAGGCAGCTAGACCACTCATTTGATACTAATTCTGTGGAAATCGGGTTAGCCATCTCTGAGAAAAGTGAGTAAGTCCAAGTAGTCTTCGAAATATGTTTCTTTTCATAGCTGGATTTCACATTTTTAAACATTACAGGCAAAGTAATAATCCGATTGCAAAATAAATCAATAGGGTCTTATGGGGCAACAAGACCTTCCATTTTACCATTGATTTTTTAAAAATCGGTCCAGCCATCTCTGAGAAACATGGGTGAGATTAAATAGTCTCCGGACACGTTTCTTTTCATAACTTCTGAACCACAAAATGCAAAAGTTAAGGGTTGTTTAGGTAGCCCGTTCATTTGAAACTAATTTTGTACAAATCGGTTGTATAGTTTCTGAGATATTGATGTTTCGTGATTTTTACATTTTGATACATAACCTCGAAACTAAAAATCCGATTACAATGAAATTCAATGGGGTCTTATAGGGCAACTAGACCTTCCATTTGCAATTAATTTCATTGAAATCGGTTCAGCCATCTCTGAGAAAATCGAGTGAGATTGGGAGAGCACACACACACATGCAGAAAATGCTCAGTTCGTCGAACTGAGTCGAGTGATTAACGACATTCGGCCCTTTTGAGCACTTTTATACCTTTAGTTTTTGCAGTGATTGCTATACCTTTCTAGGAGAAAGGCAAAAAGCGAAATGATAGGAATGACTTTTAATTTCAACTTCAATCCCGAGCAAGGCTGCAAACATTGAAATAGTTCAATATCGAATTTAGTTGATGTTGAGGCCACATATTTTGATCGTAGCTATAGTTTTAAACAGTCTGCGGATTTCGTTTCTTTCTATAACTTTCAAACCACATGTTTAAACATTATGAAATTCATTGTTTAAGGGTTTGAAAGCCCATTTATTTGAATTCAACTATGTTCTTAGCTTCTGAGATATAAGAGCGTTTTTCACATTCTGACGCAGCGCTAAAACTAAATGTTCGATTACAATCAAATTCAATAGCAACCTAAGCGGCAAATAGACCCTTCATTTGACACCATGATAGAAAGAATCGGTCAGACCATCTCTGAGAAAAGTGAGTGCGATAATACTAAGAATCTGGGCGGACGAACAAATGCCGAACGACTGGTTGGAAGGCCTCATATGCCCTATCTATAAGAAGGGCCATCGATTGGATTGTGGCAACTATCGAGGGATAACGTTGCTCAACTCCGCATATAAAGTGCTCTCCCGTATCCTGTTCTTCAGATTGAGACCGCTAACGGAATCCTTTGTTGGAGAATACCAGGCTGGTTTTCGAAGAGGGCGTTCCACGACGGATCAAATTTTCACCCTGCGACAGATCCTCGATAAGTTCCGGGAGTACAACCTATCGACACACCATCTGTTTGGGGACTTCAGGGCGGCATACGACTCAGTGAGAAGAAACGAGCTGTGGCAGATCATGCTGGAACACGGTTTCCCTACGAAACTAATAAAGCTGAGTCGTATGACACTGGAGGGATCAAAATCGTGCGTGCGGATAGCTGGCGAGACATCAGCCGCGTTCGTAACGTTGGATGGACTGAAGCAGGGGGATGCGCTCTCCAACCTACTGTTCAACATCGCCCCTGAGGGTGCAGTACGAAGAGCAAACGTCGAAAGAAACGGTACGATCATCACAAAATCTCACATGCTTCTTGGTTTTGCGGACGACGTCAATATCATCGGTATCAACCGTAAGGCCGTGGAGGAGGCTTTCGTACCTTTTAAGAGAGAAGCAGCGAGATTGGGACTTGTCATTAACTCTGCCAAAACGAAGTACATGGTAGCTGGCAGAGAGCGTGGGAGTCCCCGTGGTGTTGGTGCTGAGGTGGAGATAGATGGGGAACGATTTGAAGTGGTTGACGAATTCGTTTATCTTGATACACTTGTGACATGTGACAACGATATGAGCCGTGAAGTGAAACGACGAGTTACAGCTGCGAACAGGGCCTTCTACGGACTACGTAACCAGCTAAGGTCCCGTAGTTTGCAAACTCGCACAAAACTAGCGCTGTATAGGACGCTGATACTCCCGGTGGCCCTTTACGGACATGAAGCATGGACGCTGAAGGAAACTGATCGACGAGTGCTCGGAGTTTTTGAGCGTAAAGTTCTGCGATCGATACTTGGCGGTAAACTGGAAGACGGAGTGTGGCGCAGACGCATGAATCACGAGTTGTACCAGGTATACAAACATGCTGATATAGTGAAGGTAATACAGCGGGGCAGGCTTCGGTGGGCTGGACATGTAGCCAGGATGCCTGACGAGAGAGCCGCCAAAACTATCTTCAGTAGAGAACCAGGAAGAGGCCGTCGACTCCGTGGTTAGCCTCGCACGCGGTGGAAGAAGATGCACGATCTGCTGGTGTACGGGGAGACTGGAGAACGGCTGCCCAAGACAGAAGAAGCTGGACATCTCTAATTCGTTCGGCCCTGGACCGGTGAACGGTCCGTTAGCCAAAAAAAGTAAAGTAAGTATGTATTTTTTTTCTTTTTTGACCATTAGCCATTGAGATTATGATGGATTTTCTAGGGTGATGAAAAGCCCACTTGAGATAACCAAGAGCCAGTCTCAAACGGGCGTAAAAATCCTTCCAGAATTTCGTACAATAACATTTAAAAGAAAACATTTACCATTTATCATTAAATAGTTTGTATTTAACATATAACATTCAATATTCAACAATACTGAGCTAACTTCTTACATCAACACTAGCGTAGCATAAAAACATTTAAAATTTGTCAAAAAGCTTGTCTTAGCCTATTGTTAAAACTATCACTAGAAATACAAGAGTCAAAATGCACATATAAACTATAAAATAATCTACATATTGCTCTGGTTGGTTTATTTTGTCCGTATACAGTAAGCTATAAGTAAACCCTAATTATTTATATCTGCTGATCTGTAGTTTCTAGCAGGGGCGTTGAAGTTTATTTGCGACAGAATACAAGGAGCATCTATGAGGCCAGTCAACAGTTTACCAACCATAGCACCTTCAAATATCTTTCGTTTTTTAGCCAGGGTATCAATACCTAGTAGACATCTCTCTTCGCAAGGAGGCAGCTCCATCCTGCTACGCCAAGGTAAGAATCGAAGGGCATAACGTATAAACCTTGACTTCACAGATTCAATTCTTCTGATCCATATTTCTGCGTACGGGCTCCAGACAATGACTCATGATTCCAGTACAGAACAAACAAGCGAAAAGTATAAGGCTCTTAGGCAATATGGGTTTCTGAATTTTCTGGTGATTCGCATAATGAAACCCAAGTTTTCATTCGCTTTGGAAATGACATGTGCGTGGTGGTCATGGAATGACATTTGACAATCTAACAGTACACCAAGATCTTTTGCTACAAATGTACAATGACTTATTCCCCGTTGATTGTGTAGTTCCAGATTATTGGATTTTTCTTACGGGAGAATGAGATCACGGAACATTTTGTCACATTAATGGTCAGAAGATTTTTGCTACACCAGTCGCAGAAAAGGTCAACGTACCTCTGCAGCTTCTGGCAGTCAGCAATAGATCAGATTGCCAAATATAATTAAAGATGACAGATATCGTTGAAAAATAACAAGAAAAGCAATGGACCAAGGTTGCTTCCTTGAGGCACACCTTATAAATATACAAAACTGTAGGACTCAGTATTTCCGAATTTCACCGATAAAGGTCGATCTATAAGATAATGATGATAATCAAGATGGTCCCACCACATACCGCTACATCGGTTTAAGCTGGACGATTTATCTATATGTGATATTTTGCAATGTAACCAATTGGCAAACAAATAACGAATGAATACCAATAATTTAAAAAAAATTGACGAATTTCCAATCCAAAGATCATCCATAACGTTTCCAACCCGAAAATTATCTGGACTTGATTAGGAATTGAACCTAATGTTTAAGAGCGTTCATTAATCAGAATTGATTCTAGATAATGATCTAGAACTACGAGCTACGAGATCCAATAATACTATAGTTCTCGAGCTCTACAGATCACGGGCAAACTCAAGCCTTTTCAGTTTTCGCTCCAAACCCTATTTTAAATTGTGAAAACAGATGAATTGTTAAAAAGAAAGTAAAATAATTTCGAAAATATTACATACCAAAAAACAATTTGTCAACCCGATATGCTTTTTGTTCCCATTTCAGGGGTTTAAACCTGATGTACTCAATATCAAGATTGGCTATTGCGCGCGTGAGTCAAACATGTGTAGCCGACTCTTTTTTCACTCTACCATTTAATTTTATATAACTACCTATATTCAAACAAAAAATCCATCATCATCAATGTACACAATAACTTAATATACCAAATAAGACTTCATCCAGTTTACAAGAGGAGATGCTACTACTCCAATTTTCGCTACTAGGATATCATGATCAACGTGGTTAAATGTTACATTATATCCACTTGCAATCCAAGCTCCATGCGCGTAAAACGGTGTGAGGTAAACTGCAGCTGTTGTCGATCGTCCGGGATAGAAGCCATGCTGATCCTCAGATATGTACGGTTTAGTAGCATGTGATAGAAGATTTTGGAATAAGATTTCAAGCAACTTGGAACTTGCACATAACGAGGTTATGTGATAATTTAGAGTATGCTTGAGAACAGGTAACAGAAAAGTTTTTTCTTCCACGCTAATGGATACTTTGACTGTGCCAAAGATTTGCTGAAAATAATACTAAGAGGTGCGCATGGTAGTGATGCACAATTTTTGAGTACAATGGCTGGAATTCCATCTGGTCCGGGGGATAAGAAGGACTTCAGTTACTCTAGAGCTGTCAAAACATCGTTGTCAGAAAACTGCACATTGGAACATATCAGGTTAGTTGGATTGTCTTGGATTGCTCTTTGGACTTGCTCTGCAGTGGCTAAATTTGTTTTGAAAGGTTCGAGAAATGTTTGGCAATTAAATCACAGTTTTCATCGGGTGAGCTGACAGATTCGTTCTCAAGAAACATGGTAGTTGGGAGTCCGATTTTTTCCCGTTTTTCGTTTGCAAATTTCCAAAACCTTTTTGGACTTCGTTCAAGATCTGATTACGTGTTTATCACATTTTGCTTGGAGAGAAAGCGGTTGTAATTTCTATAGTTGCTACTGGCGCAATCGAATTCGCGTTTGGACATTGGGTTGCAATGCCTCTGTAGAAAATTTTGGAGCCAGCAGGCTTGTTTGAACAGTGTGATGTCTTCGGTACAGTTGTAGATAATAAATTAGCTTTTCAGAAAAAAAAAATATATACATCTGTGCAAAGTTTCAGCCAAATCAAAAATGATAATCCAAAAAATAACAAAATTGACACATTTTTCTAGGAATCGCTCAGTTGGAAGAAAACTTCTAAATTGGGTTATCAGACAAAAATGGGACGAAAGTGACTTAAATATTTTTGTTTTTAATCATGGTTACTCTGGGATATTTCCGAGATGAAACTGATTATGTTGACATATTTATGATAAATGATGATGATAGTATGATTTTCAGTTCACTCCGGTCTAAGGTTTCATTAAGCTCTGTCCCATTATTTTTCAGTCAGGAGACAGTTCGCTTATAATGAAGAAAAGCATCATATGACAAAGAACAAAGTTTTAATAAGACCAAGATAAAAAATTATAATAAAACATACCACCAAAATGGTAAAAGAATTTTGCCAGAAATGGAACGAAATATTGCTTATAAGAATAATTATAAGCTTGTTAGCATGATATGCCAGATCTACTTGTTAAGCTGCAAAATTTCATTCCGCAAATAGGAATAAAATTATTTCCAACTGGATCAATAATGGTATTGACATTTATTAGTTTTCAATTGGAACGTTCTTATTGTGCAAAAATTTAAGGGGAACAGTGTTTAGGAAATTGTCGAGTCCGTCTCTCAAAAATCTTTTTTCAAAGAACTTAGTATCAAAAAGCAAGCAAAAAAAAAGAATCTCCATCGGAATCCGCGACATTTCCGCTGTACCGTCTGCGTGCCATATTTTATCCGGCTCGCTGGCCCTGGAGGTCGTGCATCTCTGTCGGCATCGCAAAACGTCAAAATAAAGCAACCACCAGCAGCGATTAATTCCCTCATTCTTTGTGCTGCTGCTGTAAAGTTTCTTCGCTTCTGTCAGTCTGTGGTGCGTACGCAAAGCAGTGCAGGCAGTCAGTCAGCGGTCTCTTTGGATGACTATAAAATAAACCAAAGTCGTGCTGAGAAAAAAAAAAACCTTTCCACTTGAGTTTTGAAACCACAACTTGGAACGGCTAGAGCGGCATTCGGAAACAAATAAATAAATAAAGAAGTTGGTTGTTTTGATTGTTCCACAAATATTTGTGCTAACAAAAATGGCGTTGACAAAACCTAAAATCGATACACAACAGAGAATTGTCGCCAAAAGTTACCAAGCGTTAACATTTTTGCAACACAATCTATTTTAAGCTCCTGCTGGCTATCGCATTCCGCTTCTTGGGAGTGCCTGTTCCAGTTTGCGATAAGCGTCTGAATGGGATTTTTGTTTGTCATTTCCGACTGTGGGAAGGATTCCCCTTTCGGTTGATTCTAATGGGAAAAAAAGGGTTCACTTCTGACAGAAAATCGATACGGGAAAAGTTGACTGAAATAAGGTGTAACATGGACTCTGTACGCGAGGAACAATCGAAACGCGCTGGTATCTTAGCACAACCTCGTTTTATCTATCGACTGGCAGACATTGGATTTACCTGATGTTATCAATGCTAAATTGCATCAAAGGCGACGCCGCCATTGTTAGCGTTCGATATCCTTAGGCAAAAAAGAGACTCCCCATCCCAAGTCGAAAAAATCAATCAAACTTACGTGATTTTTGATACGATTGTATTTTTATTGTGTGCTGGTTCCACAAAGCTACACGAAAATTTACACAAAAGAAACACAAAGTTTACACACTTTCAGCACCAATCACAATCCAAAATACTCGTCACTATCACGCACAGCACTGTGTTCGCAGGTGACACAGAAAACACGATCCTGCTAGGGAGCAGTCGAGAAAACTCGAGAAACAAGAGTTGCAGTTTTTTTTTCCTTTTTTCAAACAAGCAGGGATTTTTCACACACAATAAACATTCACTTATATCGTTTTCCGCACAGACTTTAAACCGACCGAAAACTGATCCACCGATTAAGAGCACGGTTCCAGAGCCAGAGCAGTGCAAAATATCAAGAAGATAAGCAAATCGGTGACAGTTTGCCCGAGTTGACGGATTCCAATTGGACCGACAGTGAGACAGATAGACAGATAGACAGACAGACAGCGTAACGATGCGGTTCGATTGTAACGAGGTAAAGTTCCACAGGGCACGACAAACAGTGGTAACGGTGTGTAACGTTAGGTAACGTGGATGTTTATTTGATTCGACGGTTTAGGGTGTTGTGGGATTCTTATTCGATTCCAAGAAAATCATGCAGAAAAAAATATTTAGGTATCGAATTAGTGTTCACTAATCGATGTTCTTACATAAACGAAGTATTTATTTAAATGTGTAATATAAAATAATGAATTTTAGATTACGACAAGAAACTTCATATAAAATCAGGACCACTAAATTGCTAAGACTAAGAAAATTTGTTTTTATTGATATCTCTTATGCGGTTTTATACGTATTAAGGAAATCTTTTTTTATGAATCAGTATCAGAGTATCAGTTGGTTTTTCAATAACAAATCTCCGAACCATCATTGATTATACCGGACTGGTTTATTTTTTTTCCGTTTTTTCAGTATCATATACGGTATAGCAGTATTTCGTATTTAGTATAAGCAGTGTTATTTGTATGTACAAAAATAAGCAGTGCTATTGATTTTAAAATTTTGATTTTGTTAAAGTTTTTCGTGAGAATCTTTTTAGCAGAATCCCATGTGAGGAACTTTTCGGGTAGGACCATTTGATAGTATTACTGAAAATTTGGTGAATAATCCACGAATGTCAATTAAAGAAAAAACAAATAAAAAGTTAATGGTCTAATTTAAGGTTTTACTTCAAAATAATGCTTCTTAACACATCCGACAGGACAAATTAAGATTCGAGACGCGGAAAAGCTCACAATCATCGTGGGAATACTCGAGTTTCGTTTCATCCATCATCTGTGCTGGGGTCGAAAGTTTATCTGGGCAGAACTTTGAGTCTGGTTTTGTTTTGCTTCCCTCGTTCCTACAGTAGCAGCAGTAACGGGAACGTCGTCGTTGCCAAAAATTGCTTATTTAGCCTGATTTCTTATTTTGGGAGCACCAAGCGCGTAGAAGATTGTTTTTACTTCTAAGCAAGTAAAGGTTCTGGCTACGTGCCTGGTGTGAAACCTACGCAAAAAACATACGAAATTCAGGCTTGACTAATAATGAGTCCAAAGTTCAACCCAAGAGTGTTTATAATCTTAAAACGGTCTCACGCAACTGCAATGCAATCATCAGCGGCATACAAAACGTGAGCAAATTCCGAATCCATGTGTGAATTGTACGATCAAATTGCATAACCACAACCAAGTGTTTCGCGGTTCCGGCTGAATGAAACCCACTCATTAAAACGCACTTCTAAAGGACATAATCAACTGGGGAGTTGATAGTCGGGACGGCAGAGCCGCTGCGATAAGAGACACACTTGTGAAGCAAACAGCGTGCGGTTCAGTGCGGTCAAAGTACACCCCCAGGCTGGCTGCTGACGTCAATCGCGGTTAAAATGTGAGGGACCTTTTCGTTTAATCGACCCAATTAGGGATTTGTAGATTGCCACCAAAAAAAAAAGCGACGCACTCGGAGCTATTGAAGGACACAGACGGCGATCTTATCGCGGGTACACGTGGCTCGGCTTGGTTAAATTTACAGTTACGTAAGTCATTAGCACCGGGGGATCAAGGTCCATCACGAGATGCGGGGCTGAGTTTAAAGAAATTGATGAATTGGTAAATCGAAAGAGCGCTGCTTTAGTAAGCAGCAACTCGAACTCATAGACGGATTGTCAGCCGTAATCAATTTTTTTGCTCGATGGACGGCGGAATTATGAGATAAGATATGGTTTGAAAATAGAAAACGGATTGAGACACGGGCGGTGCGTCGATTTCTTCGAAGTCGTCGTTTTTATTACTTTTTTGGAAACACGCGATTTTGTCAGTTGTTGTTCTGATTTCAGCCTCTGACGTTCAATCATTAGAAGTGCAGTCTAAACTTGATATATTTGATCAGTTGAAGTCTTCGGTATTATGTACTCCATCGTTCCTTTTTCTTCTACAAGCAACTGAATCGTTATCAGCAGAGACTCATCATGATTCATTGAACGTTTGTAATCGTACGTTCTATGCACCGTTTGAATGAGTGACTTTTGTTGAAAAATATTACCGGAATGCGTACTCTTTGTCCTCCCAGGGCATTAGCTGGTTCGGTGCAAATGCCCTAAATGTTATGACTCTAACCCTAAAGCTCCCTTTAGATGTAGAGCGTTCCGTCAACGGATTCAGTTCAGGTCGATCTTCGTATGAGAAGGCGATAAGCTTTACCCATGATTGACACGTACTTTTCGCTAACAAACCAACCAATCAATCGACGATAGCCAGCCGGAGAGTAATCGAGCGGGTCATTTGTGCAAATGTTGTTAGCCCCTTGCAAGGCGTGTTTTGTAAATTTCAACTGGTGCATCACACCGAACCGAACCGAGAGGATCGACGCGATCGGGGTTGGTGAACAATTGGAACACTGCCGATTGCTTCCCGCGTCGGTGCCGGCCACGATCATCGCGAGATAGTAAAATGTGCTACCCTAAGCAGCGTCCTACTTTCGAAAGGACTGTCTGAGGAGAAGACCACGTGAATATTCCGCTTTTTTGCAGGACGGACGGACAGGTCATTCGTGCAGTAATCGTATTGTTTTATCAGGTGAAATATATGTGGTACATTACAATTAAATCGCTTGATACATAGTCGTGCGCAGGTTGGGGAATAATACTAAACAGCAAATATCAGATTAATTATCATTGCAAATGCGTTGCATGCAAATATCAATGAGCATGAGCATGAGCATGAGCATGATTGACTGCCCGCGGTTGCTACTCCGTTATTGCCAGATCAGCTGTAATTACACAGAGAACCAACGGATGATGCTTGGGATTAACATTCAGCCTCAATGTGTAAAAACTGGTGACCTCAGTCACCACTGGTGACCTCGCACGCGAGGATACCGGACTCATGACTCAATCAAGACAGACTCAAAGATTCGAAAATCTGTTTATGAAGTCATTATGCAACTACCGAAACGTATCTCTCATTGATTTATCTGACTACACAATGTTATAAAAGCTACAAGAGTTGAGTCTACGTTAACGCCTCGCCACTCCTATCACTTCTTCCTGAAGTGACCTTCTTTATACCGAAAAGTATAACACGGTTATAACCAATCTGTAGAAAATACGACCTCATGAAAGGTATCGACGTGAAGTCTCTAGATATTCGGTGACCCGGACATCTGGCTTTGAACTTAACAGGTCGACTAACGACGTTTCTTGTAAATTGTTCGTCTGTTCTTGAAAAGTGATTTCCTGATTTGAGACCGATTTAAAGCAGAAATAAACAATAGAGTGTTATTAGGGCCACGCACAGGGGTGTGTGTGGTATACTCTAGTGTAACGCAAAATGTTATACTACAGTATGTGGACGATTTGAACTAACATATTATAGAGTTGGGTCACTACATTTCGAAAACATTTATATGAGCAGAACTCTCCCGGGCTGGAGACGCGTTTACACCGAAGCATTATGCACGACCGCTCGATCCACGCCTACCGACGGAGCGGGGGCATAAATCCTGGTCGTGCAAAGGGCCCGACAGGTCCAATTTATGCCACCGCTGCGGTGGCTCAGGCCACAAGGCACGGGAATGCGGTGCACCTCCCAAGTGTCTGGTATGCACCGGTAAACGGGACGCCAAACACGCCATGGGAGGCCCCAAGTGTCCGGCTGCACGGCCGGCTACTAAGCCGCAGGCCTGAGGGTGATACAGTTAAACCTGAACCACTGCTATGCGGCGCAGTAGTTGCTACACCAAGCGGCTGCTGAGTCGTTGTCGGACGTGGCCATCGTCTCGGACCCATACCGTATCCCAACCGGAAACGGTAACTGGGTATCGGACAAGTCTGGAAAGACGGCCATTTGCACGACAGGCAGGTCCCCGGTTCAGGAGATTATGTCGACCTCCAGAGAGGGGTACGTTATTGCCAAAGTGGATGGAGTATTCTACTGCAGTTGCTATGCTCCGCCAAGTTGGTCTACCGAAACGTTCGCGCAGATGGTCGATCAAGCAACCGTGGAACTGACGGGCCTATGGCCGTTGGTGGTTGCGGGTGACTTCAACGCTTGGGCTGTCGAGTGGGGGAGTCGCTGTACAAACCAGAGGGGCCAGGTCTTGTTGGAAGCTTTGGCAAAGCTCAACTTAGGCTAACGTTGGTACAAAATGCACCTACAGTAGAAACGGTGCCGAATCGATTATCGATGTGACGTTCTGCAGCCCGGGACTGATCACGAACTGTAGGGTAGACGACAGCTACACGAATAGCGATCACCAATCGATCCGCTATGAGGTAGGCGTGCGGAAGCAATCAGCGAGTAGGGCCAATATTCCATCCTTCTACGGCTGGAAAACATTGCATTTCGATGCAGATGTTTTTGGGCAGGCAATTAGGTGGAAGCACGAAGGGGGTGAACTGCTCCCGGATGTGGACCATCTAAATTCGATGCTGTCATGGGCGTGCGACGCCACGATGCCTAGGTCTCGTCCGCCTAGAGAGGGTAGGCCACCGACATACTGGTGGAGCGATACGATAGCAGGCCTGCGCAATGCATGCCTCCGTGCAAGACGGAGGATGCAACGCGCACGTTCCGACGAGCAAACAGCGGAACGCGGTGTCGCATTCAGATCCGCTAAGGCAACGCTTAAGAGCGCAATCAGAGCCAGCAAATGAGCCTGTTTCGAACGACTCTGCGCCAGTGCCAATTCGAACCCGTGGGGTGACACCTACAGGATCGTTAAGACCAAGACTAGAGGTGCGCTAGCCCCGGCCGAACAATCACCAGCGATGCTAGAAACAATCATTCAGGGCCTCTTTCCAAGCCACGAACCAAGTCCCTGGCCTCCGGCTGACGAGTCACCACCTACCGTGAGTGACGGCAGCCGTGCAGAGGCTGACGATGCGGTAAGGGTGACCGAAGATGAATTGATCGAGATCGCAAACTCCCTGAAGGTAGGCAAGGCTCCGGGACCAGACGGAATCCCGAACTTGGCCATCAAGACGGCCATCAAAGAAGCCCCCGGGTTGTTCAGGGCGGTCATGCAGAAATGCCTTGACGACTGCCTCTTCCCGGACGTGTGGAAGCGCCAGAGGCTGGTGCTGTTGCCGAAGGTTGGGAAACCACCAGGTGACCCATCGGCATACAGACCAATCTGCCTGCTAGACACGGCGGGCAAGGTGCTTGAGAGGGTAATCCTCAATAGACTGGTGAAATATACAGAAAGTGAAAACGGTGAAACTGGTTGCTAAAAACCTCTACTCAAAAGCTATAAAAAATCGAAAAAATTGAATCATTAGATTTCGACTTCGACTAGCATCAATGCACCATACTCCAAATTCCATAAACCACACCAGTACTCTCTGGGTGAAAACATCACTTTCATTTTACGTTGCATGCAAATATCAATGAGTATAAAAAATGCTTGAAAACAGGGTGCAAACTATAAAAATATCTCGAGAGTTATCATTTAGAAATCATGCAAAGAATTCTAAAAGCAAGGAAAACATCTAAAATCATGGTTACAGGACATAAGCAGTCACATTTTATCAACGTCATCAGGGCAGCAATGGTCGAAATTTCGAATGAATGTTAGCAAAAATAAAAAAATTCATCAAAAAGAGCTCACAACCAGAAACTGGAAAAAAAAACAGGTTCATTTTTACTTGGGATTAGAAGCGAAAAATTCCTAATGTGGCAAAAGTCTATAGAAAAAAATAAATTGGTAACTGTTTTTTGACAGAATTTTCTTGATTACATTGCGACGCATACAGATATTATTGAAAATTATTCGAACGCCCGTCAGTCTAAGAAGTCAAAATAGGGAAAAGACCAAAGAAGAGTTGCCTAAAATTGCGAATAAACACTTCCAATGACCAGAGCTTACCACAAAAGAAACGAGAAGAAACTGCTTCCAAACTGAGCTCAGAGTTGCGAAAGAAGCGCTTTCGAAGGCCAAAAGAGATCACAAATTAAGCTCAGAATAAATTAGGAACGTTTCTAAAGGCCAGAAAAAATCATAATATAAATTTATCACAACTAATTCAGAACTGCTAATGAAAAAAAAAACTTTTATAAAGGCCAGAAAAGGCCCGAGTTGCGAATAAACGCTACTACAGGGTCCGGCAATTGGACTGCTACATTACTTCAACATTCATTATCACGCTGCGCACGATATTGCATTGAATGACCTCTTGTCGTTTTATTTACATTGCACAATGGTCCAAAAACCAAATTTAGGGGGAAATTGGGGTCTAGAGCTCTATAGTAATATTTTAGAGAACTTTTTTTTCTGCAAAGTTGTTACATAAGTTTGTGAAGCTACGCTAAACTACAAGTTATTTATCAACTGCACATTTTAAATTTTAACACATATGATAAAGCGCTTATTAAAAAATATCGAAAATTAGGGTGACCCAAATTTTTTATGTAATCAAGTATCTAACAATTTTATTTTTATATATAGAAGAAAAAGTTGTTCTACAACGTTATAGCTCCGTCAAATTTAAATATCTTTGTGAAAAAAGTTTTCTTCTATTTTCGAACATAACCGATTTTTATTGGAAAAAATATTTTTCACCCTAACTTTTTTATTTCAGTTATCATCTTAAAACGGTCTTTGAACGACTTTTAGCGCCTTTTGAGAGAAACAATCCGCAATCGTGAATATCTTACTTCTACTCAAAGGTATTAATGTTTTTCATAAAAATATGCGATACTTGATTTTAACGACAATTTGAGTCACCTCAACTTTTGATCATTTTTCAATAAGTGTCTTATCATATGTATCTGGAATTGCTCCCCAGCAAAAATTTTCTCATCGGTGAATAAAATTGTGCGATGGCGTCCATCGATAAATTCTTTCAACAGAATCTTCGATTTTCGGTACCGATTTTCTTCCATTCTGTCATTTAGATAATGATTTTTTGAAAATTTTTAGCAATGTAATCCTTAATCCTTGTAAAGAATAGTTCGTACAGATTTTGGGTCATCTTTTAATGATTTTGCCAATTTTTGAATTGACTTTCTAGAATCACGGTCAATGCGGTGACGAATAATTATCCGGTTCCCAGGGGTCCTAGCAGTTCATTTTCTGTCTCTTCTTGAACGGTCCTCTGAATTTGACAGCCTATTATATCGTTTTATAGCGTCTCTAATGGTTTGTATAGGCATTTTCAACATACTAGCGATAGTAACTGGACGCTTTCCTTGTTTATACAACTCAGCGATTATTGCAAACAAACGCACACCGCACGAATTATGGCCAGCATGAACCTGTTCGTCGGATGACTCTGGTTTATAATCGACAAAATGTTAATTTTAATTCCTAGTATAGTTAGTTAATGTGCATTATTTATTTTGACTTTATCTATGTTATCTGTATCGGATTTTTGTAATACCTCTGTATATGTTTTTGTTTTCTAAAAAGATGCTGGGTTTTTATGCCGTCTTGATAGTCGCCTACCAGTGACTTTGAAGGTGGCTTTTCCCAGCCATACACTCACTTATTCATTAAGACTGCTAGTCGGATGGATTTAATATAATAAAATAATAAATAAAATAACTCGATCACCGCACTGCGTAATGGACTTGACTTCATTACGACACTTAATGCACACAGTTTCAAAGAAGATTTCGTGGTTTTGTTTATACATAGCTAAGGTTAAAAATTGTATAGGTAAGCTCATTTCACCATCTGTCAAATCCTGGTTATACACTGAAACAAACAAAAAAAATACGGATAATTATTCCTCACCTTGTATTGCTATAGAGCTCTAGACCCAAATTTCTCCCCTAATTTGGCTTCTGGACCATTGTGCATTGTGTCTCAGCTGTCTGTAGATGTATGTGTTACTATTATAGTCGAGTGTTGTCTGGAAGAATGGATCTCGAACAGAAACGTTGTTTTGATCCGAGCTGAAAATCTGCGAAAGGACATAGTTCGTGAGCTATCTATTTTAGGCGCACATCTCATCGCTCTTATTTGTCCAATTGACTGATCTTTTTCTAAGTAAAAGTAAATTTTAATTTTAACTCTTGATTTAGTCGAGTAGTCGGTAGTTTACTTTGGGAAAATAGTAAAATTAAACGGTAAATTGGACAAATAACAGCGATGAGATGAATATAGGTGTTGTAATGATAATAGGAGCTGTTCCTCTACTATACAACCAAAAGATACCTCCGGAAGACCGGTGGACCCGAAGTAGGTACTAAAAACGGTATAGAGGTGGATGTCGAGCTACTGTGAAGCCATAGTGAAGATCGTTAACAGGCACCTGATGCAGAACCCTCGACGTAGTGTTCAATTTTTTCTGATCAAAGAATCCGTTGGATGCTAAAAGATGAACTTCAGACCAACTTCTACAAGATCGGTGACCTCTCGGGACCTTTCAGTGAGGCAGAAACAAGAACGACTAAAAAGAACGAAGGTGCTGGTAAAGCGGGCCGTAGAAGAAAGGTTACAGAATATCGTGTTTACCGGCAGGAGTCCCTTCACCGTACACAGTTCGTGAAAAAACAGAACGGAAGAGTTTGAGGCAGCAACTCTAAAAGGCAGATAAGACCAAAATAAATTATTCCCAAATTGAACACAGAATTGTAGAAAATGCTTATAAAGACCAGAAATGGCTGACAACAGAAGATTATAATTGCAAAAACACACTTCAAATGGCTGAAAAGTCTCAAAAAGAAAATAATTCGAAATAAAACGTTCTGGAAACCTGAAAAGACAGTAAAAACCTAAATTAATCCACCTGGCGGTCAGACCCAGCCTTCCTCATTCAAACTTTCATTTGTAAAAATAGATTTTCATGAACGCTTCAATCCAATAAATGTATTTTCACTCTTTAGGTTCTAAAATATTGATGTTGCAATCTATACATATAAAAATTCAGTTCGGTCTGTCTGTCTGTCTGTCTTTCCGATCCATATAGGCTCGAAAACTACCGAGCCGATGGACGTGAAAATGTCTGTGTAGGGGTTTCTGGTGCCGATAAAGGTTTCTATGATAGTTTGAGATCCCTCCCTTTTCTGGAAGGGAGGGGTCCCATACAAATGAAACATAAATTTCTGCACAACTCAAAAACAAACCAAGCAAATTAAACCGAATTTGGCATGTGGATGTTTTAAGAGGTAACAAATATGTCCATAATAGTTGAACGCCCCTCCCTTTTCTGGAAAGAAGGGGTTCCATACAAATGAAACACAAATTTCTGCACATCTCGAGAACTAATCAACTAAATGGAACCAAATTTGGCAAGTAAATGTTTTAAGTGGTAAAAAATTATGAGCATATTTGACACCCCTCCTTCTTTTGGAAGGGAGGGATGCCATACAAAGTAAACACAAATTACTGCACATCTCGAGAACTAACTGAAGAAAGGGAACCAAATTTAGCAGCCAAATATGGCCGATTTCCACCCAATATAACAATATCCGGATCTAGAATGATACACAGGAGCTAAAATCGACCATAGATACCATTTTGAATTCTAAGATGGCGACTTCCGTTATTGGGTGTTATTCGATCTTTTTCGGCTGTTTCCCAGGAACATGTGCTTCCAAAAGAGGGAGGGCGTCGAACCATTATGGACATATTTGTTACCTCTAAAAACACTCAAGCAGAATGACGCTCAGAGGCCAGAAATTTTCTGAAACACCATCTTAAAATCCAAGATGGCGACTTCTGGTTTGTGAAAAACAGGCTAAAATAACCAAATACCATCCAATATGAGTATCTCTGGAACCACAATGATGTAATGAGCTAACAATTGACCTCATTTTGAATTTCTTAATGGCAACTTATAGGAAACAGCCGAAAGTGACCGAATAATACTCAATATGGATATTTCCGTAATCAAGATGATGCATAGAAACCAAACATTGACCCTGGACACCAAAATAACTAAATACCTACCAATATGGGTATTTCCGGTGTCAGATTGATTCCAGAAAATCTGCTGAAAATGACCGATTACCACCCTATATGAATAATATGAATATATTCAGTATTAAGGTGATGTACATGTAGTTTGTTTTTTTGTTAGGGAATTAGAATTACGTTGTCCATTGATGTGAACTTTTGATATATATGGAGTTTGTTATTTGTCAAGTCAAGTCATGTAATCTTTGAAATAATAGAATTTCGTTGTTTTATTAAAAATTTAATACATAACGGTTGCTTAAGTTCGATTATAATCAAATGAAATGGGAACGTATAGTGCAGTAAAACTTTGAAACCACGTGTTCAATCATAATTCGTCAGTTAACCCTTAACTAGCCCGCTCATCTGATAATAATAACCAAATCGGTTGTGTAGTTTCTGAGATAATGAAGTTTCGTGATTTTCACATTTCGGTACATTACAGACGAAGTTACAGTTCGATTACAGTAAAATTTAATAGGGTGTTATGAAGCATCTAGACCTTTCATTTGACACTAATTTTGTGGAAATTGGCTCAGCCATCTCTGAGAAAAGTGAGTGAGTTTATGTATTCTTCGGAATATGTTTCTTTTCATAGCTAGATTTCACAATTTTAAACATAATAGGCAAAGTAATAGTCCGATTGCAAAACAAATCAATGGGGTCTTATGGGGCAACTAGACCTTACATTTGACACTGATTTTATGAAAATCGGTCCAGCCATCTCTGAGAAACGTGAGTGAGATAAAACAGTCCCCAGAACACGTTTCTTTTCATAACTTTTGAACCACATGTTCAATCTTCATAAGATTGAAAAGTTGAGGGTTTTTGAGGTAGCTCGTTTATTTAAAACCAATTTTGCTCAAATCGGTTGTGTAGTTTTTGAGATAATGATGTTTCATGATTTTTACATTTTGATACATAACTTCTAAACTAAGAATCCGATTACAATAAAATTTAATAGGGTCTTACGGGACAGCAAGTCCTTTCATTTGCAATTAATTTCATGGAAATCTGTTTAGCCATCTCTGAGAAAAGTGAGTAAGAAAAAAATCTGCACATACACACACACACACACATACAGAAAATGCTTAGCTCGTCGAGCTGAGTCGAGTGATACATGCCATTCGGCCCTTTGGAGCACTTTTATACTTTCGGTTTTGCAAGTAATTGCTATACCTTTCTAGGAGAAAGGCAAAAATGTATGAGCAGTGCTTAGAATTGCGAAAGCTTCTAAAAACCAGAAAAACTCTAAAAGAAAACGACCCCAAATTAACCTCAGAGTTGCGATAAAGCCTTTATCGCTCTCTCTCTCTCCCTCTCTCTCTGTCTATCTTTCTATATATCTCACCCTCTTTCTCTCTCTTTTTCTTCTTTCATTTTCCTCTCTCTCTCTCTCTCCTTTCTTTCCTCTCTTTTCTTTTTTTTCTTCCTATTATCTCTTTTCTCTCTCTTTCTCTCTCCCTCCCTCTTTCTCTCTCTCCCATCTTTCTCTCTCTCTCTTCTTCTTTCTCTCTCTTTCTTTTTGTTTTCTCTTCTCTTACTCTTTTCTCTCTCTCTCTCTCTCTCTCTCTTTCTTCTTTCTTTTACTTCTCTTCCCTTTTTTTCTCTTTCTTCTCTCTCATTCTATCTCTTTCTTTCTATTTTCTCTTTTTCTTTCTCTTCTCTCTTTTCTCTCTCTCTTTTCTTTCTTTTTTCTCTTTTTACCATCTTGGTTTTACTCTCATTTTCTCTCACTCTCTTGCTCGTTCTCTTTTTTCTTTTTTTGGAGTACATCTTATCTCTTCTATCTCTCTTCTCTTTTTTGTCTGTCTGGAAAAGAAAGAAGAGAGATCTCTTCTTTCTTTTTCCTCTTTCTCTCTCTTCTCTCTTTTCCTTCGTTCCTCTCTTTTTTATTTTCTCTTCTCTTTCTTTTTTCTCTCTCTCTACCCTCTCTTTTTCTCGCTTGGTCTTATTCTCACATTCTCTCACTCTCTTGCTCGTTCTCTCTTTTTTTTTTTGTTGAAGTATATCTTACGTTTCAGGTTTGCCCAGAAATTCACGATGGGACGCGGCTGAGGGACGTTGAGCGGGTTCGCCGACATGGGTACCACATCGAAATTCAGTCGCTTCATCTTCTCCAACGATCGTGGGCCGACGACCCTGATGAACGACGCAAATTTTAGCAGGCACTTCGTACTATAAATTTTACCATCTGGAGCGAAACAAGTGCGGTTTTGACATTGCTTTCTCGCTGATTGTCAGTCACAGCAGCACCTTCTTGGGAAACTTCATGTGTGAAATAAACATCAACTCGGAGTTCACTTCCTTCGTTGGGGAAGTAAAATACGAAGTGCCCTGCCAGTCGTTGCCATGCAGGGTGAGATAGGTCTTGCCACGTCTTGATTCGCCAGGAAAATCGCATTAACCATCTTATTCAGTCGTTGCCTCTGCATCATTTCCTAGATCTCCGAGACCAGACGACGAGACTGCCGCTTCCTGAGTCACCATGTCCAAGTCCATGTTCGCCAGGTACTTTTTCACTGGTTTGTCGGTTGCATCGACTGCCCGGTCAAGCGCAAGATCACATCCTTTTCACCAGAATACAGTTGAACTGTTGGGGATCAGCAAGGTTTCCTCAAAACGGTCTTCAGACAACGGTTTTGAATGACTTGAAGTTCGCGCGATTCGATTTACAGGCAGAGCTCCAAATAGCAACCAAATATTGCAGCCGGGAATGGATTAACGATATGTATAACTTCAACGGCTATTTTTGCGTAATAAAAGAGGTCACTTTCCATAAAACACCACACAGAGAGCTCAGCTTCTACCTTAATTGATAGATGTGGGCGGACCAATTTAAAGTAGAGTCAAGTGTGAGCCCCAGTAAAGCATATTCTCGAACTTCTGCGTGTGCATAAACATATACTTTGTTTTCCGCAAGTTTAGGGACAGCATATTGAATCTGAAGTAATCGGGCAAAAGAACTAGGTCTTGTTCCATCTGCCGTTGAACAGCTGGCCTTTGGGTACCATTGTAGAAGATCGGCGTATCGTCAGCAAACAAACAGAGATTACCTTCCAACTTCAGTTTGCAGATACTGTAATGAACAAAAGAAACAAAATCGGGCCAAGGTTGCTACCTTGCGGTCATCACTGCAACTATTGCCCAATGAAACAAACTGCAGGCGATCAGCGAGATAACTTTCGATTGGAGACTTTGAAACTCTTCTAAAACCAAAAAATTTAAGCTTCCTAATTAGAAGTGCATGATTTATTGTATCGAACGCCTTTTTCAGGTCAATGAAAACCGCTCCCGCCAGCTTTTTGTTATCAAGAAAGTCATATATATCTTACAGTAAGACGCATGTAGCGCTTAACGTGCTTGACCCTTCTCTGAATCCATATTGGCGAGAGAAGATCAAGTTGTAGCGTATGCAACTATTCGCGTAACTAAGAAACGGGCAGTTTTCAAACAATCAGGAAAAATACCAGTGTTTATTATTTGATGATGATCTTCTACAAACACTGGTGGTATTTTATCGGGTCCTGCAGACTTTTTCGTGCTCAGACCATTTATCAGAATTGTTGTTTCGTTAACCGTACTTTGAGTGGGAAAAAATGAGGTTGGGTGCGGGGTTGAAGTTGAAAACCGTTCGATATTCTTATAAATTTTAATTGTGGCTGCCAGATTAGCCCCGATTTTCGTTAACTCTTTAAATGCCGAGCAAACGGAACGCTCATCGGTGATGGTAGTAGTTGCATCCATTCGTATATGAATGGGTTGATTTTGGTTGTGCTTTTTCCCGATGACGTCGTTAACAACTGTCCATGCGTCTTTTTGACTACCCCTCTCGATTAAGTTATGGTAGCAGTTACGCTTCGTAACTGTTTTCTTTTGATGGAACAATTTCGAAACGTGATCGAGCAGTACGGATGTGTGGATATCTCCTGTGCCTTTTCAGCAAACGCTCTTGCATGCCAATTAGTTTTCCCTGGCCTTCCAGATTTTTTTTGATGCTCTGATTGTTGTCAAATAATGCCAAGATGTTGTAGATGCCGGAATGGGCGTATCCGGCAAGCGATAACGGTAACGAAAACTCATATTATTTCATTAGTTTAGAAGTGTGCCGGGTATCTGAACGATCGTTTTATGAGTATTTTATTTTCAGTGCAAACTTGAACGTTTTTCCCGAAAAAAAAAACATGTTTTGAGCGCTGAAACTTACAATAAAATTGTTTTTTCGGCAAAGTTTAACTTTGTGTATCAAAAATCGATAGTTCAACGACTGAGGATTTTAATAACGACCATTTAAAAAAAAGATGAAGAAAATCGTAGTTTCACCGCAATCTTAAACACGGCAAAGTCATTTTTTAAAAACACCATTCCGAGATAAACGCGTATAAAGTTTAAAGTTCAGCTTATGCGGCCGCGGTGAGACGCACCGCGAATCGCTTTAATTTTCTCCCTATTGCTTAGATCTTTATGAAAATTTGTGAAAATGTTCTCAAGATGTTTTACTTCAAGATGAAGCAGTGAAAATTTTTTCGATTTTTGAAAACTAGAAAGGCATATAACCCTTTAATTTTTGTTAGCATACGGAAATCTTGGTCATTTTATCGTGCTAATCACTGACACCAATCATCGATTTTATTTTAGAAAAACTCTTGACGTCAACTGGAAATGATCATTCCGCGTCGAATACTCGACAGAAACGGACGTGCGAAGTGGTTGTTCTATTACAATCCGGTCCGTGTGTACGAATAGCCAAACAAAAGAGTGTATTATTCGCGCTAAAGGCCAACTAGATTGTGAGTTGTGTCGATACGTTCTGTACCCGGCTCGCAACTTTGGCTGTATTGGTGCAAAATACCAGCTGCAGTTTTGATCTGTGCACAGTGAATAGATCTTTCTAATTCAAGGCCATCATTTGACAGTCGAGTCGTGTCGCTGTGCTTAGTGATCTCACACCCGGCTCACTGCTGGTGGCTGTATTGGTGCTGCTGGCTGTTTTGGGTGCAGATTCGAACGATCGGACAACCACTGCTGGAAGGAAGAAGTAAATAGGTACGTGTTCTTGTCGGCGCTAGTGCGCTAGTGCGCTACATTTAGCGCGATGGATGTAGATCCCTCGCCTCCCGTGCCACCATCCCCGAACCCCCTTGACCCTGACCCTTCTGTTACCCCCTCCCCTGTTCATTCTCCAGTCCCCCCTCGCCCCTGGCTTTACCCGGACGGATCTCAACAGGGCAGCTATACTGTTTATTTTCGTCCAAAGGCAGGAGTGAACTCAAAGCGTTTAAACATACTGCAAATTGCTAAAGACCTGACGAAGGGGTACAAGGCCGTGACCGAAATTTCCAAGGCCCGACCTAACAAGCTCCGTGTCGTGGTCAGTGATCTGGCACAGGCCAATGCTATCGCTTGCTCTGAGCTCTTCACACGCGAGTATCGCGTTTACATACCCGCACGAGACGTGGAGATCGACGGTGTCATAACCGATTCGAGTCTGTCTGTCGAGTGTATCCTAAAAAGCGCAACCGGTTGCTTCAAAAATACCGAAACACAGGCGAAGATTTTGGATTGTAAGCAATTGCGGTCCATGTCTCTCGTCGGCGGTAAAAAAGTTTACACTCCGTCAGACTCGTTTCGCGTTACGTTTGCCGGATCTGCACTCCCTAGCCACGTCTCGATCGACCGGGTTCGTCTGCCTGTGCAATTGTATGTACCCCGTGTTATGAATTGCACCAATTGCAAGCAGTTAGGCCACACAGCCGCCTACTGCTGCAATAAGGTACGATGTAGCAAGTGTGGGGAGACTCATGCGGAAGATTCTTGCAGTGTTAATGCTGAAAAATGTATTCACTGTGGGGAAAACCAGCATGAGCTCTCCACATGCCCGGTGTACATGCAGCGCAGAGATAAAATCAAGCGGTCACTTAAGGAGCGTTCAAAGCGTTCTTATGCTGAGATGCTGAAGAAGACCGTGACCACTTCTACCATAACATCGAACCCCTTTGATCTGTTGTCCTCTGATGAAACCGATTCTGACGATTCATCAGCGGGAACATCTTATGCCAATCCTGGGGAGTCTAGGAAGAGGAAAAATGTTTCTTCTCCTAAACTTCCCCGTAAAGGTCCTAAGATTTCCCAAAGTGTAATGAAAAGTACGAACAAACCAAACAGTGCTGCGGAACAACCGAAGCAAACGCCTCCTGGGCTTGCAAATTTAAAGTACCAGAAGGAGTTCCCAGCACTGCCAGGAACATCTAAAACCCCAGTTGTTCCTTTTGCACATCCAGTTGATGAAACAAACTCTGGATTAGTGAAATTTTCTGACATTGTGGACTGGATTTTTGAAAATTTCAATGTACCCGATCCAATTAAAATTTTTCTTACAGCATTCCTCCCAACAGTTAGATCATTTTTGAAGCAGTTGACTGCCCAATGGCCCCTCCTTGCAGCGATTGTATCCTTCGATGCCTAATTCAACTGCGTATATGAAGGATTCTATCTCTGTCTTACAGTGGAATTGTAGAAGTATTTTACCAAAAATTGATTCGTTTAAAGTTTTGATAAATAAAAACAAATGCGATGCATTTTCCCTTTGTGAAACTTGGCTTACTTCAAATATTGATCCCAACTTCCATGATTTTAATATTATTCGCCTTGATCGAGACACCCCATATGGAGGAGTACTTTTAGGAATTAAAAAGTGCTATTCTTTCTATCGTATTAACCTCCCCTCGATTCCAGGCATCGAAGTTGTCGCATGTCAAATGACAATACAAGGTAAAGAGCTTTGTATTGCCTCAATATATATTCCTCACAGAGCACAGGTTGGGCAACGGCTGCTCTTTGATTAAATAGAACTTCTTCCCTCGCCACGTTTGATTTTGGGAGACTTCAACTCTCATGGTGTGGCTTGGGGTTCCCCTTACAATGATAACCGCTCCTCTTTAATCTATAACCTTTGCGATGACTTCGACATGACTATTTTAAACAACGGTGAAATGACACGTATCCCGAAACCTCCAGCGCGCCCAAGCGCTCTGGATCTATCCTTATGTTCGACGTCGCTACGGTTGGATTGCACATGGAAGGTAATCCTCGATCCTCACGGTAGCGACCATCTGCCTATTCTTATTTCAATTAATAACGGGTCAACTCGCATGCGACCAATTGACATTCCGTATGACCTCACACGGAATGTCGATTGGAAGTTATACGAGAAAATGATTTCAAAAGCGGTCGAGTCGATTCAACATCACCCACCACTTGAAGAATACAACCTCCTCGCGGGCTTAATCCTCGACGCCGCGTTGCAAGCCCAAACGAAGAAATATCCCGGCGTAACGATCAAAGAGCGGCCTCCAACTCCGTGGTGGGACAAAGAGTGCTCCGATGTCTACACGCAAAGATCCGACGCGTTTAAGGCCTTCCAGAAGGGAGGTATACCCGACGACTATATACGGTATTCGGAGCTTAATACCAAGCTTAAAAGCCTGGCTAAAGCAAAGAAACGCGGATATTGGCGTCGGTTCGTGAACGAGACGTCGAAGGACATCAATGAGCACTCTTTGGAACACAGCCCGAAGTATGCGGAATCGCGTAACGGTCAACGAAAGCGAGCGAGGAGTCTTCAAGTAGGTGGATATTTGATTTTGCCAGGAAAGTATGTCCGGACTCTGTTCCTGAGCAAAACATTGTTCGCGATGCGTCTCCGGGCCACGACGCGATTGAATCACCTTTTACGATGGCAGAATTTTCAGTTGCCCTCCTGTCCTGTAACAATAACGCGCCTGGGTTAGATAGAATCAAATTCAACTTGTTGAAGAATCTACCCGGCAATGCCAAGAGGCGTTTGTTGAACTTGTTCGATAAGTTCCTGGAGCAAAATATTGTACCGCAGGATTGGAGGCAAGTGAAGGTGATCGCCATCCAAAAACCAGGGAAACCAGCTTCTGATCACAACTCTTATAGGCCGATTGCAATGCTATCCTGTATCCGGAAATTGATGGAAAAAATGATACTCCGTCGTTTAGACCATTGGGTCGAATCAAATGGTCTACTATCAGATACTCAATTTGGCTTCCGCCGTGCCAAAGGGACGAATGATTGTCTTGCGTTGCTTTCAACAGATATTCAGCTGGCGTATGCTCGCAAAGAACAAATGGCGTCTGCGTTCTTGGACATTAAGGGGGCTTTTGATTCCGTTTTTATTGACATTCTTTCGGGTAAACTTCACCGACAAGGATTTTCTCCAATTTTGAACAATTTTTTGCACAATTTGTTGTCCGAAAAGCACATGCATTTTACGCACGGCGATTTGGCAACTTTTCGCATTAGCTACATGGGTCTTCCCCAGGGCTCATGTTTAAGCCCCCTTCTTTACAACTTTTATGTAAATGACATCGACGAATGTCTGGCAAGTTCATGCACGATAAGACAACTTGCAGACGACAGTGTAATCTCTGTTACAGGAGCCAAAGCTGCCGATTTGCAAGGATCATTGCAAGATACCTTGGACAATTTGTCTGCTTGGGCTTTACAGCTAGGTATCGAATTCTCTCCGGAGAAGACTGAGATAGTAGTTTTTTCTAGGAAGCATGAACCTGCTCAGCTTCAAACACAATTAATGGGTAAAACGATTTCTCAGGTTTTGGTACACAAATATCTTGGTATCTGGTTCGACTCTAAAGGCACCTGGGGTTGTCACGTTAGGTATCTGATGAAAAAATGTCAACAAAGAGTGAATTTTCTTCGTACAATAACCGGACAATGGTGGGGAGCCCACCCAGGAGACCTTATAAGGCTTTACCAAACAACGATATTGTCTGTTATTGAGTACGGGTGTTTCTGCTTCCGCTCCGCAGCAAACACACATTTGATCAAACTGGAGCGAATACAATATCGTTGTTTGCGTATCGCCTTGGGTTGCATGCAATCGACCCATACGATGAGTTTTAAGACCTTAGCTGGAGTACTACCATTGAAAAACCGCTTCTGGAGCCTGTCTTCTCGTATTCTAATCAAATGTGAGGTCTTGAACCGTCCCGTGATTGAAAATTTTGAAAGGTTAATCGAACTTAATTCTCAAACCCGTTTTATGACATTGTATTTCAATCACATGTCCCATAATATTAACCCTTCTTCGAATATTCCAAATCGTGTCGACTTATCAAATACTTCTGATTCTACTGTGTTTTTCGATACATCCATGATAGAAGAAACTCGTGGAATCCCGGATCATTTACGTGTGCAGCAGATCCCCAAATTTTTTTCCAATAAATATCGAAACATCAACTGCGACAATATGTACTACACTGACGGATCACTTCTTGATGGGTCCCCTGGCTTCGGTATCTTCAATAACAACTTAACCGTCACCCATAAGCTCGATAATCCTGCTTCTGTTTACGTCGCAGAATTAGCTGCAATTCAGTACACCCTAGGGATTATCGAAAAAATGCCTACGGACCATTATTTCATCTTTACAGACAGTCTCAGTTCCATTGAGGCTCTCCGATCGATGAAAGATGTTAAGCACTCTCCGTATTTCCTGGGGAAAATACGGGAACATCTGAGTGCTTTATCCGAAAAATCTACTCAGATTACCTTAGCGTGGGTCCGTTCTCACTGCTCGATACCGGGCAATGAGAAAGCGGACTTTTTGGCTAAGGTGGGCGCAATAAACGGTGATATTTATGAAAGACCAATTGCCTTTAATGAATTTTTTGCATTTGTACGTCAGAATACGATCATCAGTTGGCAAAATTCTTGGACCAATGGGGAACTGGGAAGGTGGTTACATTCCATAATCCCCAAGGTATCGACGAACCCGTGGTTCAAGGGGTTGGATGTAGATCGGGATTTCATTTGCGTAATGTCCCGGCTTATGTCCAATCACTATAGATTTGACGCGCATCTCCGTCGTGTTGGGCTCGGGGAAAGTGGTATCTGTGCCTGTGGTGAAGGTTATCACGACATAGAGCACGTTGTTTGGTCATGCCCTGTACACCGTGACGCCAGGTCTAGATTAATAGCTTCCCTGCAGGCCGAAGGTAGGCAGCCGGCTGTTCCTGTTCGTGATGTCTTGGCGAGCCGTGACCTATCCTACATGTCCCTTAAATACGTTTTCCTGAAATCCATCCACGCCCCAGTTTAGTCCTATCCCCTTCCGCCTACATCCAACCAAACGACAAGAACACGTTAAGACCCCGGATCCGGAAACAGCAATCAGACCCGCACGATACTCTCAAGGCCCGATGGAAACAACCCAATATGCCAGTCCGTAATATCTTGGCCCAGCAGCGGAACAAATTTAATATGCTGCTTACCCATGGCAATGAAAACAATCAAACAACAACCCTGTGCTTTTAATGCAAAATATTCTAGCTTTAAGTTAGATTTAGTTTCAGCTCGTAGTCGGCAGCGAGGATAAAAAATTTGCTTTTAGTTATTAGGATACTTTAGAAAGTAAGCTACCAGATATAATTGGCGCCGTTAAACATTGGATTGTATTTGTGCCGTGTCAAATAAACTATAGATGAAGAAAAAAAAACTGGAAATGAACAACGATCAGTTAAAATGTAAAGTATAAAAAATACTGGCACTTATTCTAGTTGATTGGAAATCTTAGTGACAAAATGAGAATATGTGAATTAATTGAATAAAACTTCCCTCAAATTAAACATAGGCACCCAAAGGGCATAGGGCACACGGCTGTGCCCTATCAGGATTAGATGCAGAGCAGTGGGTTTTCACGTGAGCACCGTCCGATCAGATTCGTGATAAATACATTTCATCCTGTAGGGTTACTCGTTGAGGAACTTGCTAATGAAGCAAAAAAAGATCTTCCGAGAAAGGCGATCGTCGCGTGCTACATCAGTGTTATTTGATCTCGTGTAACTGATCTGCATAGCAGCTACCAACCGGATTGTCGATTGGGTCAGCAGACTTACGTTTAGTTGAAACATAGGCAGACCCTTAAAGTTATACAATTTTAATTATAGATTTCCACATACGAACGAAAACAAATTGACTATCATTCGTAATAACGATCATTAGCGTAACCTTTAAAGATTTTCGCAATTGGTTGGTTGATCAGCTGGGATAATGAAAATGATGATGAACGGTGCCAGAGCAGTTAATGGTCAGTTATTAACACCTAGTAACTATTACAAGTTCAACATTGTCTAGCACAGGTGGCGGCATTGAAAAGAGTCTGGAACTGCATTCGCACTAACGTTGTTGTTCGTTTAATTTTTCGCAGTCATTCATCATGGGGGCGAACTGGGAACGGAGTAGTGAGTCGTCAAAGTAATTGTTGCTTACTCATCTAATTATTGCCGCCGATAAACGGTGGAAATTTTCTGAACATTTCCCGTGTGCCGTTGCCGGTGCAAAGTTGTGAGATCTCCTCACCATAAGCGGCTTCTAATTCACGCTTCCGGTTGACTGGGGTTGACCCTATCGTGAAAAAACGATGTGATTAGAGATGATGTTTATTTTTGTAGTTGGATATGGATGACAAGAGAAGAGTTTGCTGATTAAGAATTTAAATAACAATAAATGAATCAAGAAACATATCTTAATCACAAGACTTTACTCTGAAATATTCAAGATAAACGTAAAATAAAATTGTAATAATTTTGAACACAATTTTGGAATTGCTTTAAGCTGAAATATTAACTATTTTGAATCAGTTAAAAAAATCGAATTTATTTAAAATAGAGATTCATTTAAAAAAATCTGTCATTATTTTATGTTGAAATTGCGATTCAATTTTTTTTTAAATTTTACTGACGTTTATTGCTTTTTGTTAGAGTAATTTTCATAATGTTGAATTTATTTCTGCACCAGTATACTGAATTACTCTTTTTAGAGAGCACATAACCTCTTTAATTATTTTCGCATTACCTTAGCAGCAAACAACCCTAAGGAAAAGATGTTGAATGGATGGTGAAAAAATATTTTTTAACAAAAAAAAAGAGTTGTCTTCAAATTCGTCCTATTTCTAAGTATTTGGACGTCATACTCTGATCTGGGTGAACACAGTCAACACATAAAACGATTATAACATGACGAGCTTACATTAAAACTCCTTATGACGTTTTTATCACTAAATCTGTTTAATTAGGTTCGGGGTAAACTAAAAAAATTGTTTACCAATTTTGAGCTGAACGGTGTACGTCATATTAGCTTCATCGGCTGTTGTAAATCTCCAATTGTTTCTCACCGTTTCAAAGTACCTACGAATCAAGCTTTGCTTTGCGATCCCCAACCAAATAATAAAACAAAAACTTTCGTGCTATCAGGTGCTAATGATAACAGCGTCGGTGGAATGACTTACCATGTAAAGCCGACCCCGGATCAACCAATCGCGATTGGTTTGGCAGGTGTACTAGGTAAACCATTCGCGCCGCGCCGTTCGAACTTCTAGCGTCGAATCGGTTGCTTCCGTCGTCGTCGTCGGTTATCAGGGTGGTTATTAATTATTAATTTGCCTTTTCACGCAAGTGTACATTCTCGAAAGCAAACATTCATTCGCACACAGTCGCACCCGTAATCACTTGCTGTAAGTGTAAGTCATCGCGTCGCAGCCGTCGTCGGTGTCGTTGCTGTTGTTGTTGTTTATTGTACAATACATGAAATCGATGAGCTCATGAATAGTGACCGAATGCGGACTTAGAACTGTGCAGCGCACCAGTAGGGACCTCAGCGCGATCCAGCCGAACGGTCAGTTGGCAGTAGTTCTTTGTCTCCGGTTCGAGTTAGATCGCGAGTAGGTACTCTTCTCTGTTACCAGCCGCAGTCCGACAGAAACAGACGTCAATTTCTTTATCGCGCAAGGAATCAATCACTTTCTTGCTGCTGCCTTTTGTCTGATAACCGGACAGTTTCAGCAGCGCGCCGCTAGTGGGAAGAAGCAACTCGCCTTCAATCGTCTGCTGGACGTTGGTCAGAGTGGACGTTCTTGAGATCGGGCTTCCGGGGTTTTCGAAGCGGCTTAATTCGAAACGTGAAACTCGCGAGTGATTAACAGTCAAGTTTGTTTGAAGATGAAATAGTGAACGGCTGTGGATTTTAAGTGATTTATTCTCTGCGAAGTAATTTGATTTTGCCAAAAGCAAATCGAAGAACGTATATAAACAGAACACAAGTGCAAGGTAATATCAAGTGAAACGATGGATATACTGCAGCAAGAGGTGCGTGGTATAGCCTTGACCACGATCAGCACCGACCAAAATGGACCGGTTTACAACCCAACCACGGTTCCCTTGAACCGAAAGGATTCACGAAACGCGGAAGCCGGAATGGTGCTGAATAATACGAACCATGGCCATAACAACAACCACAGCATTTATCAGTCCCACAATGACATTGAGTCGCTGCAGATTCGGCCCTTCCAAAATTTGCCAGCCTGCGAACCGGTCGATATCCAGTTCAAGGATGTCACCTACTGCGTCAGCATGGGATTTCGGAAAGGTTAGTGTTAAGTAAAATGAGTTGATTATGAATGGAATTAAGTGATTACTGACCTTAAGCAACGTTCTTCGGGACGCCGATAAGCCACCGACCGGCGATTTCTAAGTTGTCTTAGTCGCTACCCTCTCGCCCGAGTAGCTCTTAGTCAGCGGAAATTCTTCGATTTCGATCATGCACACACACATGTGCGGAGTGAGCACCGGGTTTCTTTCTTGCAGCGAACACAAAAGTGCAGCTCTATTTACTGCCGAGTTCAGCGGAATGTAAAGCAAAAGCCATTCACCTCTCTGAGCACCGGACGGATCCGTGATCTGTTCCGAGCGAGGTGAATCGCGAGACAGACTGACGATAGATAGATCGATCAGTTTGTCAGTCAGTCAGTCAGTGTGCAAATATTGTCGCTCGAATTAGTGGAGGATCTTCGTTTGTTGTTCATAATGCCGCCGTAGCTGATGTTGATATGAAAACAAAGAGATATTTTTTGGGAAGAGGGGTTTATCTGGCTCAGGTACTTGTGAAATGGAATTTAAATATGAATAAACAACGTCACGTGTATGGCTTTGTACGCAACAAACAAGTTGGATAAAAATCAAAGTTATTCGATACTTAATCATATTTTTTAAAACATTACGAAAACAAGTGTAACACTCAATTTGAACTACTATTTGTTGCTATGAGCTGATTTATTTTTATTACAACCATAAAAACCTGTTGAGCTATCAACTTATGTGCATAACCACGTCCTCAGAACGATTTACTGTGCAAAAGTTGACCCAGGGTCAATAAAAAGCAGCTAGCGAGTAGGTGTACTATTCATGCCGTATACTTATTGTACTATACCTTTGTTTCATAGGTTGTATTATAATTTCATGTCTAAAGGGGAATGTCACCTTGAAGAGCTATTTGTAATAAGTTTTTAAGGATTTTTCTATACCGAAAATAACAATACAAAAAACCGATTTTTTCAGATAATAGGTATATATATTTAAGGATTCTTATTAAAATATTACCATCCGTGTTTTGTAGAAGGCGCCAATGTTAGAGTCTAAGTTCTTCGAAATGATGAGTCAAACGGCGTCGTTATAATTTGACTTTCATAGGACAACAGTTTCCAGTAAGAGATTGTTCTACGTTTTCACGTAGAGGGTTTTGAAATATATATATTCAAAATCGTTTTCAATTAAATAAGCAAACGTTACTTTTCTTACAATCGGTTGGTAGCATAAAGTTAATACTAAAGGAAATGTCTACACTTAGATAATCAAATTTAATTCAATAAGGTAGAATTGATTCTAGGAACTGTACCGACGAAGCAAATGAGAATACAGTCAACTAACGTTGCGGTTCAGCTATGACTAAAGAAATTGAAAAATCGAAAGCAATCGCAGGAAAGCCTACGAATGAGAAAAAAGTTATCTTGACTTACGTAACTTATTCAAAACTGCCATCAATCGCTTTCGCTTTGAAACAAACTCTCGAAACTTATTTAAGTTCTCAATAAGGCACCCCAGGGAGCACATTAGGGCCCACTTCTTTTTATCTTGTATGCCATTTGTCCAATCGTACCCTGAACTTTATTAAGCGGGCATGCCATAATTTTCAAGGTCCGTAGGTCCGTAGGCTCTGCATTACTGTTGAAGTCGATTTCCATTGGTACCTTACTGTTTATGTCATGCAATATCCGGCAATTCGAATGTGAAATTGACCAATGACTGCACTACGCAACGGTATCTTTAAAAAGTACCAATACCAGTACCGGTATCACTAATGATAACAGGAAAAAAACACTTCTCGTGTAACTTTACAAAAGGACCAAACCAACATTGAGACACAACAGAAGTTACAATTGTCAAGTAACCAAAGAGTACTTACTGTTTGATTAGTAACTTATTGTTTTATTCTTACTTTTTTCATTCAACTCTGCATAGTAAGCTAGACAATATTACAATCTTACGAATCGTGGCAAAAAATCGTTGAAAACTTTTATAATGACGTTGTTGTTTTTTCTTCCTTGTTGGGGACATCATACCACTGTGACCAGTACTTAGACCTATTGTGATGTGTCCTCTTTTGCTTTAGGCCTTTTCTTGTACAGACAACTACTATGTGTTTTGATACCTTGGTTATAATATTGGTTTTATCAAAGTTTTATAGTGCTTGATATAGTCAATACAGCGCTATAAAACTTTGATACAACCAGTTTTGTTACTTGGGTAGTCACTATCGTTGCAGGCATTGTCCCAATGTGGTACTATGCAGCGGTTAAAATTCAAAACATTGTTCGGAGAACTAGCCTATATTTCCCAAGTTTCTAGGAGCTACATGGCATCACCTGACATTCCAACTTTGATTTAAGTTTAAAACTATATTTTAGAGAACAGATTGATCTCTAATACGCAATAAAGTTTGTTTCACTTGTGCATACAGGTGATGAGTAATAGAAGTTTGAAGTTCATTTTTTGACGTAAAAATTGATTTCTCTCCGCCCGGATCGGGTTAATGAGAAATTTGCGCCGTTTGGTGATTATTGCTGGGCATTCGCACAACAAATGGTAAGTACTTCGACTTTCTGTACAACAGTAGTGACAATTGTCATTTTCAAGCCTTTCTATTGGTTTTAAATGATAGTTACTCGGACAGTAACCAGTATAAGTACACCGAACCTTCTTTAAAAGGTTCAACAACTTACCCAGTCAACCACAAATCGTATATCAATGTATGGAAACTATCGCAAATGTTGCTCAACGAAGTCGAAATCGTATAACACGCTTTTCATCATGCGCAGAAATTCATCTTTAATTGTATATCATGGTGGAGTCTTACCGATTTACGATTGTAGGCTCAGAGTTGTAAGACAGTGTGAAACAAATCACTTTCTATCGGATATTAT
Organism: Wyeomyia smithii; assembly: GCF_029784165.1. Taxonomy (NCBI): domain Eukaryota; kingdom Metazoa; phylum Arthropoda; class Insecta; order Diptera; family Culicidae; genus Wyeomyia; species Wyeomyia smithii. Next base: position 1,657,316 of record NC_073696.1, read on the forward strand.
CGTATATAAATACGTATATCAAAGAATTGCATACCATTATTCCTCAGTACGTATGCCGCCTCCAAAATAGTACGTTTATGCTGTTTTTGCACATCAATTGCGAATTTGTATGATGTATGAGTGCGGATATTGGAATCAAAACATTATTATACATAAGAAAATGTTGACTGGGTAGACTTACTCAAGGGTCTGATATGCCAACCCCCACTCGATTTCCCATTTTCGAACCGTCAGTGTAAAAAATTATTGAGCCATCTCGAGTGCTAGGCCTTCCACATGCACATTCACTACGACTTGGTTCTAAACCAATTAATATATGGTTGAAATCATACTTATTTTTCATTAGATCTTTTAGTATCAGAGGTTTAGTTTGAAATTCCTTCAAATGCGTAGGTAACCAATTTAGTCTTCTTCTTCTTCAAAAAAAATCATTTGTAAGACAGAGTCTAATTGCACTTTTAACCGTATCTAGTCGTACAATATGAGATAAGGGCAAAACGTTGAGAAGAACTTCCAGTTCTTTGGAAGGAGTGGTACTCATTGCCTCTGTAATAGCAGTGCTTTGGTTTCTGGCTACCACATTAAAGCTCCACAGGTTACTCTGGGTTTTACTATATCCTAGTAGATAATATATATCATTCTAGGCATTTTTTACCAAATGTCCTTTTGCAAGCCAAAAAAACACAAATACCCTAGCTAAGGACTTGTGTTACGAGAGCATTCCAGAGAAGCTTACTACCCAGTTACATTAAGATATTTAACTTCACTGAAGATTCTCAGCTGGTCTCGAGGTACAATGCTGGCCGAACAAGCCAGTCGTCGTTGGTTCGAGTCTCGGCTCGGGAGAGACTGTTCGTGTCAGTAGCCCCGCAATTGTCCTGTACCTTTAATAGTTGGCTGCGAAGTCTGTGCATAACAAACAGGAGGTCGAGTTCCGAATCGTAATGTAGCACCAATTTTAAGCGCCGAGTCTCAAATATGCGCAGATGTTTCTCTTTTTATGACCATTTCAACAATACATTCAATTATACAGTTTTGCTTTCATTGCATTTTTCATGGACATATAACTTGTATTGTCGAAAGCTCCTTCTATGTTCAAAAATACTGCCAATAACATTTCTTTAGCTTCGAAAGATTTTTCAACTATTGTTACAACTAAGCGAAGAGAATTCATTGTTGATTTTCCACTCTGATACGCAAATTGCATTTTACTCAACGGGTTTCTGCAAAGTATAGCGTCATTGATGTGTTCGTCAATATGTTTTCCCACTATTTTTAGAATAGAGCCCAAACTCATTGATCTGAAGGACTTTTCCTGAGGCGTTCGAAGCCATTAATGAGTTTTGGAGAGAAACTTATAGACTGTTCCGAAAATTATAAATACATCTTCTTTCTTGAATAAAACAAAAAATACAGGATTTTTCGGGTCATTTTATTCTGAAATATAGATAAAAAGTGTTTTCTTTCCAGTTTCAATTCAAGTTGGGATTATTTTTCGTAGGATACGCGAGTTCTCTAACTTTTCTCTTAACACTACTCATCACCGATGGAAAAAATCGCTTCTAGCGACGAATGAATACGTATAAACCAAGCCTATGATGCGTTGACATCGTCGTCAGTGTGCGAGTTATTCTTATTCTTCGCACATTTGCAAACAGACCTCCATGGTAGGTGAATAACGAAGATCACAAAAGAGCACCATATAAAAAAATAATCGTTACTAGTGCACTCTCTCCGCCTTCCTTCTTACGATGTACTTTTCATCGTGGGAGCACGCAACATATGTTATTCTCTATGTGCACAGCTGAGAATATAAAGTTAGTCGCGTTATGAACAAGTAATGAATAAGAGAAATTGGATCGTAAATATTTACTCAATGATGGGGATTTTTTTTTTCAAGAAAGAGAGTTCGTGTTTTCCTACTCTCACTCAACTCAACGGGGTTTTTTTTGGTGGTAGCTGGTAGGTGCAAGTGCAAGTGCAAATTGCTAGTTGGTTAGAAGCTTTTGTCGGTATAAGGCGTCAAGATGGACAAAGGGCTAAGAAAAAATAATGTATCCGAAAAAGTTCGGCAAATGTTTGTGGCGGAGAATGGCAATTTCCGATGCACAGCGGTGGAAAATTGTAGCTATCGGCCAAAAGTCATTAACGTTACGAACTGCCATCGTAACTTTTTCTCTCTCAGTTTGCCATGATCAGACAACAAATATTCAGCAAACCGTTTATAGTGTTTTCATAACAAAAAATGAGATTTCGGAAATATTAACTTAAACAACTTTTTTAACAATTTTAAATTTTGTGTATTGATAATGTGAAGCAATGTCTTGGTGCTACATTCCGTCTTGAAATTTGAACTTCTGTTTATTATACACAGACTTCGCAGCCAACTGTTGAGTGTACAGGACAATTGCGCGGCTAGAGCTACGATCCTTCAGACACTATTAGTTTTCCCCGAGCTGGAGAGAGAGAGAGAGAGACTTTTTTATTTCAAATAAAGTTGTTCCTTGATCATTGACAAAATTGATTTTTTTGACGTAGAATACGTCTTACGGCAACATATATAGGGGTTCAACTTCAATACAGGGATCCATTTTCGAAAACCGAAAGCATGGAGAGCGTCACGAAAATTGTCCAATTTCAAACGTTCTAAACTCAGTCAGTTTTCAACCGATTTCCGTCATTTTTGCAGCAATCGATTGGAAAATCATTTAAGCAACCGTCCAAATGCAGAAAATTGTGATCTGACTGTTCGAACTATTGTACTATTGAAAATTGTTGAACCTTGTCGAAACTTGAATGTCGACCTTTGATTGGTTGCTTGCTGCCTTTCCCGAAAAAGGACGACAGAATGGAGTACCTAGTTAGCCAGGAATGCACTCGTTGGGCTATATAAGAGACTGCTTCTCCTCAAGCAATCTCAGTTTACTAGCAGCAGGCAGCAGCGGCGGACAGTAGCAGCGATGGCAGTGGGCAAACGCGGCGTGGAGCAGCAGCGGGCAACAGCGGCGGCGGTAGTGGTTACTCGCAGAACCTAACTTTTTCAGTTCGGCTCCCTTTTGATCTGAGTTGGACCCCACCAGTGGTAATTCAATTCAGATATCGTTGGATGAATACAGCCAGAAATTAAATGAGACTCGCACCGCCAGGTGGTTTGAGAAGCCACCATCTTCCAGGGTGTATATATATAGGGTGTGTGCACATATATAACGTGTGTGAATATTTATAGCGTGTGTCGCTAGCGTGCGTGGCTAGCTATATAGCGCGTGCATGTCTATAGCGTGCCTGGCTTGCGTGTGCATGGTTATATAGTTTCTGTGCTTGTCTATAGCGTGTCTGTGCATGTTTATAGCGTGCGTGGCTAGCTATATAGCGTGCGTGACTAGCAGTATAGCGATAAAAATTATCATATATAGTTTCAAAAAAATCATCTCATGTTGATTTTACACAGTAAATCATTCAGAACTAAATCAAAAATTTGCCATGTCAAAAAACAATATTCAGTTGTCAATAAATGGCATTGACAAACATTATTAACCTCTTTTGACTTCAGCTAAGCCTCAAAGTTTACTGAGTGTATTTTAACATTTATTTGAAGAATGTTTGCGCCAGTGAACCTGAATCACATAATTTTTCGCTCAAGTCCTACTATTTGCAGCGATCAGTTTTAAAATTATCTACGCTACTGCAAACTGCAGAAAATTGTTCGTATTAAACCTAGGTTACCGGGAATGCACTATTGGCCCTCATCGTAGCCACTGCCTAAATTAAGCTTTCTCAGTGCAACTTGATACAAAAGACAGCCACAAAACAATACAATTTCATTCTTGTTTTGGATATGGCGTCAAGTGAAACTGCTTAGCTGCACATAGCTTCTGCTGTTGTTCTTTGTCGTTACCGGTGCCGTCTGTAGAGGTAAACGTCATCTGGAACAGAGAGACCATTAAATTGATTAACCCCATTGAGTGTATTCCCAAACCTATTGCAAGAAATACATTGACTTAAGACAGGCTGTCGTATTCTAGGTTAACTCTGCGGTCGTGTCTAATAAACAACCTCTTCAACTTTTTCACGATGGGTAATTCCTTACATATAATTAGTTGGTGTTAAGTCAGATTAACATTTTTATATAAACAAATTCTAGATTTACTACTCTTTGAATTTCGGAGTTTTCAAGCTTTTGTGCAATTTTGATGTTACGGGCCCGTTTGATTTATCACTAACAGCATGTTTCTCCTACTTGACCCATTATGGCCAAACAACATCTGTCGTTACAAACCCAACCAACTTTTCAGAAACAAACCTCCTGTGGTCAATGAAAGCAAATAAATATGTTACCAAAATCGAACCATCGAACCGCACTGTGTCAACAGGGTGTGTTACAACTGATTCAATTGTGACGTACGGAGAACTTACAAAACAAAATTCTTCTAAATATGTATTAAGAATTTTTTCCTTACTGCTACAAGTGTATACAAATTTTAATAACAGTTCGAATATTCACAAAACAAATAAAAACAAAGGTTCAAACTGTAACTGTTTTCAGTACAGAGCATATAGCTCTGAAACTAACCTTATAATCGTTGTGGCAATGCTTTTCGGTCGGAGGGCTGTGGAATGAGCGCGAAGCCTTTTAAGACCACTATTGTTGGCCCTAACTAGTGTTTCTTGAACTGGTATTCCGCGAACATTCGACTAATTGAAATCAGACCAATCAGGAAAAAAGCTTCGATGAGCTTTTTATCATACCAATTGTTTCTCCTCTATGTTTTTCGAACTGTTGTGAAAGATAGAAAAAGTTTTAATGATTTGCAAAATATTGCAGATTTTATCAGGTATTAATCAGGCATTGGACGTAAAAAACACTTGCCATATTTTGTTTGGATTTAAGTTGCATAACATTATACTTTATGTCATTTGTACTCAGAAATATAGAAAATTGAAAAGGAAGGGAAAAAAGATTTGAGTTGTTATGCTTATATTCCAAGTTCCTTGTTGAATTTAGTATGAATAAACAAGTCCAGTGATAATAAAAATGTCGTTGCCAGCATATGTTTAATAAGAATGATAATTCTACAAACCTCTACAAATTTTTGCTAAAGATTTTGCTAAAGAAGCCTTATTTTACCTCTCGGTGTTATTTCTGTACTTCTGTACAAATATATTCGGTTCAACACAATTGGCATACAGCACTAAAACCTGAAAATCGCAGCACTGAAACGTGAAAATGCAGTATCAAAATCTGCAATAATGCATCCAAAACCAGTTCAAAAGCAAGTCAAGCATTATTCGAAGATTTTCAAAACTTCATCCCCTCTCACTCTTCCATAACGTTACTACCCAAGTTAGTATGAGGAAAATATTCCATTCACTAATCATAACAAAAACTAGTGAGTAATGTCATTGACGAAATCGCAACGCAATACAACAAACGTATGATTTCTCGGTAACAAACATAGCACATTTTGGTATCTGTTTGGCTGCTATAGAAAACATGCTGAAAAAAATACCATCCGAACTACTTACTCTCCCTCCCATCATCACCACACCGCATCATCGCTGCTGCGTCACTGCGATGCGAGATGCAATCCAACCAACATTTATGGGACTCTCAATTATTCTTTTGCTTGTTGCTATCGTTTTTTTCCTGCGATGCGCCACGTACGAAGAGAGAATTACAACGGAGCAACGCGCATCACTCTATTCTCAGAGTTGTATGTAGTCAACTGTTGTATTTGTCATGCACTTCATGCACTGTGCACTTCATGATGTGCACAACTCAAGATGAAAAAACAATCAGCTCAAAATCATTTCATTTCCTTAACTGCAGTACTCATAAGCTTTTGCACAGTGTGTTCTCCGACCATTTTACCACTTTGAGCCAATCTTTTTTAAATTTTTCAACATTGTCCGCTGGTTTGACATATTTCCTCAGCTTTGCCTTGGTCAAAGCCCAAAAAGTTTCAATAGGGCGAATTTCAGGGCAGTTTGGAGGATTCATCTCCTTTGGGACACATGTGACATTATTTGTTTTATACCACCCTAGTGCATTCTTAGAGTAATGGCAGGAAGCAAGACCGGGCCGAAAGATTGGAAGATTGTTATGCTGCTTAACCATGGGTAACAACCTTATTTGCAAACACTCTTTCACGTAAATTTTACCATCCATTGTGTCATTCGTAATGAATGGACGAGATATTTTCCCACATTCACAAATGGCCTGCCAAACCATTACCTTCTTGCCGAATTTTTCGGTGTAAATGGCTTTCACTGGTCCAGGGACATCCTTTCCCTTCGGTGATGTATAAAATTGCGGTCCTGGCAAAGTCTTATAGTCCAGTTTTATGTAGGTTTCATCATCCATGATAACACACCCCAATTTTTTGGTCAGAAGTTTGTCACAAAGCTTCCGAGCTCTTGGTTTCACAGATTCAGCTTGTTTTGGATTTCGTTTTGGCTGCTTCTGCTTCCGACGGGTCTGCAGATCCATTCTTCCCTTGGCACGCATAACGTTACTCGCCCCGAGGTTCCAAGCTTTCTCGCCACATCTCGTACTGATACTGAAGGATGCCGCTTGTAGTATTCCTTAACCTTTTTGTCCATTGTGGGATCAACAGGCCCGGGTTTTCTACCACGTCTTGGAGCATCAGTAAATGTGCACTCTTCACAATACTTCCGCAATGCGGTTTGAACTGCTTCGACACTTATACCTTCTTTTCTGGCTAATTTTCTTATAGAAAGACCACTCACGGTGCCCCATTTGTGCACAATTCGCTTTCTTTGCTCGGGAGAAAGGCCACGCATTTTCAAAATTTCGCACTAAATGTTAGAAAAAATGACAGCATCTGTTTCTTTTGGATGTAAACAACAGGACGCAGCCAACGTTTGGTTGAATACTGCACGTTATTTAAAATGACGGTTAATCGTAAGTGTATTTATAATTATCGGAACGGTCTATAGAGAGAAACTTTCGCTATCAATTTGTTCGCAATTTAATCTTCAGTCATTTCGTGTGAAACTTGCTGGTTCTTTATTACACTCAGTTAAGGCCTCTCTGTATGCAGACCAGTTTCCTTCGAAGATGTTCCAATCCAACCCTTTTTTTGCAGTTTGGGGACTTTTTCGTATTTTGGTAGTTTTCGCCCAGTACTCAGCTTAACCGCTTTCACCGTTATGTACTCGGCAGGGTACCCGGGTACCTTTTCAGACTTTATTTCTTCAAATAACAAGGATAACCTCAACTCAGCCAGCTGAAACTTATGGAATGCTCCTAACTAGTGGAAATAAACCATTTTCCATCATCAAAAACAAAATGATATGCTTCTTGCTTTCTCATTTCTTGTCCGATTTTGGATCTTGGCCTGTCAAAAGATTGGAAAATTCATGAAACCATTCCAGGAGTTGATTTTCATTCATTCTGAGTCCATCTGATTCATAAATAAACAAACAAATTATATTGTCCGAAATGGTAATTTCCCGAGGATCTGGATTTACGATAGCCATATTAGACCAATGGCTCTTAAGGTTCCGTATACTAATAATAGACAAATTTTTCAACCTTTTGACGGGTCAAGATCAAAAATCGGTCAAGAATTGAAGAAGTAAGAAGCATTTCATTTTGGTAGATACCCGGTTACCCTGCCGAGTACTTACGTGTGTTAAAATTGCCGAGTACATAACGGTTAATTGGAGTCAATAGCTCAAAACAAATAATACCGACTTGGTCCAATCAAATACACAGCATAACCTTCGTAGCGCGTATATTCGGCCCAGCCTGGCCGATCCGTTTGTGAAATCTGCTCGGATTCACGTCAACCTGCATTTCTCACATGGAGCAAAAGGCGCAAATTGATATATACACTGATTAAAAAGCAGCATCTAATCGTATTGACCATAAGATACTTTTACGAAAACTTGAACGACTCGGCGTTTCTCGATAACGGGATGGCTTAGTTTTTGTTTGTGCAGTGGAACTCTCTGTGCAAATTGATTCCTGTTTTTCGTTCCAGTTCACCAACTTTTTCGGTGTTCCTCAGGGCAGCAATTTGGGACTTCTATTGTTCATTTTATTTTTCAATGAAATTGTCTTGCTACTTGGAGCCGGCTGTAAATTAGTGTATGCTGATGATCTAAAATTATATTGAAAAGTTTAATCTGTTGATGTCTGCAAACGTTTACGAGCGCTGTTGAATATGTTTGTTGATTGATGTCGACGAAATAGGTTTGTCCTTAGTGTTTCTAAATGTAAAGTTATAACCTTTCATCGAAAACGTAATCCAATAGTTTTCAATTACCGAATCTATGGGAACGCCCGTAGGGGAGTAGACAAAGACAACGGTCTTGATATCCTAGCTCACCTTTAAACTGCATGTTATCTTGAAAGCTTTTTTTCCCTGTGTCGCAGTGATGAGTCCCTGCGACCAGAAACATTAGATTTATTGTGACTTTGCCCAGGTGTTTTCTGTACTGCGCACTTCATATTATTGGCAGTATCACCATTGAAGTAAGTGATACGCTTACTAGTTATATCAGTGCTTGTGCCTCTGTCCATCCTAACAATATCATCTGATAACAAATCACTGCCTTGAAACGGTATTTTTTCTGCTCTTCGTTACGACTTTTGATCGAGAATATTTCTCTAATTTGGTACTCTCAACATCTAGTGTGGAATTTACGCGTATAGAAAAGATGTCTACGATTTATGCTAAGAGATTGACTTTGGTTGGATCCCGCCTCTCGTCTACTCGGATTAAAGACACTGGAACAATGAAGAAACATTTCAACAAGCTGTATGTATAGCTATCGATCTATATCTATCTATCTTTCTTCTTTTCTTATATCTATCTTCTTCTTCTATTTATATAAAAGAGAAGTTTTGTATGTATGTATGTATGTATGTTCCAGCATAACTCTCGAAGGCCTGAACCGATTTCAACCAAACTTGGCATACGTGTTCTTTGTATAAAGGAAGTGGTCATAGAAATATTGGATAGGGAGAGGGGTCATCTTAAAGAAGGAGGGGTAAAAGTAATAAATTTTCATACATAATGGAAACCTTTCATTGAAATTTGATGATTTTCGGGTTCTTGGTCACATTTTGAGGCCGGAAGTTGATGTCCAGAGACCGAAACATGATGTTCGATGCCATTTTCAATCCAAGATGGCGACTTCCGGTTTCTGGGAAGCCATTTAAGCTGTGGAAAACACTCACAAACCCCCCAATATGCAATTTTCGGAGCAAAAATGATTCTTAAGAACCGGTTATCGTTATCTGACGATATTTTGAAACTTGGGTTGCCGACTTCCGGTTTCTGGAAATCTGCGAATATTAATAATTGAATTATATGCTAGGCAATATGGGTATTTTCAGAATCGGAATGACGTCGTCATACGAAAATCGATCATATATTTTTTTCAAATAATGGCCTTTTTTGAAACGTAGTGACGTCTGTTTGCAGCCGAAAATCGACTTTCGTGCAAATGTTTCTAGAGAAGTATTTCAAAACATCCAACCTACTTTGATCCGTTTTTGGAACGATTTCTTGACATATTTCTTGCATAATTTGATAACGGAGAATCCAATTTAGCGTTTTGGATAAAAAATATGTTTGGAAAAGTTGCTGAAGCTCAACTATTACCGAATAAAAATTTAGTTAAGAGCATCGATCAAATAAGATAAAAGCTCCTACAATCCAGCTATTTATTTAAAGAAAAATTTGGAAGTATGTATGTATGTATGCTTCAGCATAACTCTCGAATGAATGATTTTAACCAAACTTGGCATACGTGTTCTTTGTACAGAGAAAGTGGTCATAGAAATAGTGTGAAGAAGGAGATGCAACCCCAAAAGGAGGAGAGGGTCTTAATTAATCAAAAAATCTATTTTCATGCATTATAAGAACTTTCTGAATGAATACAATAGTTTTTAGGCCTTTGGTCATATCTGGAGACCGGAAAACTGATTTCCAGAGACCGGAACATGATGTCGAAAAGAGAAAGGGGCAGCTATCAAAGAGGGAGGGGGTCTTAATTTATAAGAAAATCAGGTCTTTTAGTGCCCTATGGAAACTTTTTGAAAAGGTATGATAACTTCCATGGCCTCGGTCGGTCATGGCCAGAAGTTGATGTCTAGGGACCGGAATATGATTCCCGATGTTTATGGCGACTTTTGGTTGCTGGGAAGCTGTATACAACTGTAGAAAACGTTTACAAACCTCCAAACATTGGTATTTCCGGAACCAGGATGACCTTTAGAAAGCAGAACTAAAACTCCCATGACATTTTTTAAATTCAATATGGCGACTTCCGGTTTTAGAGTTTTATGAAAAACGAATATATGCTCTGCAATATGTATATTTTCGATATCAAGATGACGTCCAGAATCCAAATATTCATCTCCGGCGCAAATTTTTAAATCGTACATGGCGGATTACATTTTCTGGAAAGGTTACTAGAAAACAGAAGAAGGCTTGGACGTAATATTGAAACGTTGTTTAGAAATCAATTACGCGATTTCTGCCTTCTGTCAAGCTGTGTAAAACTAAGTAAATGGTTAACTAATGTCAATACACTAAAGCAACTTTTTACGCGGGGGATACATACCACGTGAAAAAAACCGCGTAAATTCCGGAATCCATGTAAAATAAAACCGCGTAAATTCCGGAATCCGCATTTAAAAAAACAGCGTTAATTCTGCATTCCGAGTGAAAGGAAACCGAAATCCGCGCAAAAATAAATACCGCTTAAATTCCGGAATCCGCGTAAAAAACCGCGTAAATTCCGGAATCCGCGTAAAAAAAGCCGCGTAAAAAGCGACCTTTTTTCTAGAAAGAGAACTATGTTCAGAAAATAACAACGGGCGTCCAACGCTATTTTGAAATTCCTGAAAAAAAATCACAGGAAGGTTGTATGCAAAGCCACGACCGCAAGGTTGAAGTAGAATACTTTTACAAGAAAGATAACCCGGCTTCTTGCGTGTCAGTCATTTTTTCTAGTATATAAACATTGACCGTCCAGTGGCAGTATTGTAATTTCTTTTTGTTTGATATTTTGAATGAAGTTCATTTAATATTTTTAAATTTTGTGCAAATGAGAAGTTAAGGTGCTGCCGAATTGTAATATGCACTTTTAATACGACATCATTGAACGGGAACGGAACAAAGGCTACGGTTATGCAGAACGCGAATGACGGCGCGATGTGATTCGCCTTACCGTGGTGAAATGTACAACTCTTTTTAAGGCGAAGGAGAGCTATACATTTCAACAGATTTCGTCTTGCCAAATCGCATCGCGCCGTTATTTTCGTTCTGCATAACCGTAGCCAAATACTAAGCGACGCAAACACGTAATAATAGTCAGAGTATGCATGTAGATGAAGATAATTAACTTTGGATTATAGCGCAAAACGAGAAAATATTAACTCTTCAAATATTCATTTGTGTTCTTCAAATTTCAGTTGTTCAATTTAATATCCGATGAAATGTCTGTTTATTATTTGAAGAAGCTCTTATATGGGCCAAATGATGCATTCCCAATTTACTAGGTCCATAACTGTGCCGACCGCGCTTAAGAAAGCAATCGTATAACGACCAATCGGAGGTCGAATTTTGTGTTTTGACAAGGCTTAAGAATTTTCAATAGTACAATAGTTCGAATAATGAAATTGCAATTTCATGCATTTGGTAGAAATCTTAGAAGATTTTCTAATCGATTGCTGCAAATACGAAGGAAATCCATCGAAAACTAACCGATTTATTAGCATTTGAAATTGGACATATTTTTCACTTTTTTCAGTTTTAGATTTTCATTTCACATCCCTATGTAGCCGAACTTCCTGAGAGAAGTATTCTACTTCAAAAATGCAATCAGAACTTTTCGTGCTCTTTTATGCAGATATGACATTTAGATGAGGACTTATGGTATATCATGTGCGGAACCTTTTAGGCACAGTTCAAACCTTTTGTTTCAGTAAACTGTTGTACCTTCTATAAATCTTTGTTTATGCAACGAAAATGATGAGAATTAAAAGTTAGAATTATTTTGCCTTTTATTACATCCCTTAGGTGAGTTCAAAAGTTATGCTTATATTGCATGCACGACAATATATAAATTTCATCATTTTCGCAGTATTATATCCAAGGTAAATTAGACATGAGAGCATACGGAATAAATAAATGGCTCGATTTCTCCTACCTATAGTAGAAGGCCCTTCTCCAGCGTCCCAACCAGAGGTTGGACACGTGTTACCTCTGGCTGCTTTTACATTGACCTCCGTAATGGTACTTGGTTTCTTCGATGCACTTCCCCCATGCTGGTCCTTCGCGCGTTTCCGAGCATCTAGCTTGTATTTGGCGTTCATATATTTAGACATAGCACTGAATACACTTCCGATGGATTTCTTAATAAATGCAATAAATGCACTCGTAGTCTCTTACTACGTCTTAGAATAGTAAAACACTTCCAAGAAATGTTGCACTAGTAAAAAGACAATTTTCACGTGTTGTAACGTGCTGGAGCACGAAATCTATGTCTGTGATAGGGAACCTTCACGTTCACGAGGCAAGACTGGAGAAACGCGTCTAATAATGCGGTAAAATTTTTAATGTCTTTTTGTGCAAATTATTGTACTCAGACAAAAACCTGTTTTGAATTGGATGAATGTTTAGTGAATAAACGTTAACCGTTTGTTATTGAAAGTTGGTCATGCTGATCGCAGCCTTTGCGCTGCCCCTACAGTGGGGGGTTTACTAAATAAAGTAAAAATTAGACAACTACAACAGAATTTGATTGCATCCCGCACAAAATGTCTGCTTGTGTTGATGCCAGAGAATTATTAACCTTCAATTATTTTATTTGCCTTGAAAAAAGCATTTTGCGGTTCAAAATCGGTTGCTAATTACAACCTTTGAGCTGCCCTAACATTGGGGGAATCAAGATACACGGACAACATGCACTGTGGAACTATTTCACATTAGTAAATTCGACGGGTGCGACAAATTTAAATTGCTAGGATGCAACACAGAATGCTTGCTTGCGTTGACAAGAATTATTAACTTTCAATGACTTATTTATTTGCCTTGAAAAAGGCATTATGATTTCCAAAATTGGATTTCCTGATGGCAATCTTCATGTTGCCCCGACAGTGGGGAAATAATGGCAGTCTGGCGACACACGTTGAGAAAAACCGCGCTGCTCCTGAGACGTGGTGACCAACCACAGGGCTAGTGCTGCTGCTAAGGAAGGACGACTGCTGTTGTTGCTGTCTAGAACTATTATGAGCGGCTCCGGCTGAAACAGGCTCTTATATAGGCCAAAGAGCATGTTTTCAATTGCAAGGTATATGATCCTGTCGACCGTGCTTGGGAAGCAAGCATATAACGACCAATCAGAGGTCGAATTTTTCGTTTTGACAAGGCTTGACTATTTTCAATAGTACAATAGTGTGAATAATAAAATTACAATTATCTTATTTTGGGAAGAATCTTAGAAGATTTTCCAATCTATTGCTGCAAGAACAAAGGAAATCCATCGAATACTAACCGATTTATTAGTATTTGAAATTGGACATATTTTTACTTTTTTCGGTTTTAGATTTTCATTTCACATCCCTATGTAGCCGAACTTCCATTCGAATTTGGAGAGCCATCACTTATGTTGTAACGAAGACTAAATAATACCTCGTTTTTATAATTTTGACCGCACAACATTTGATTAGACTTTTGCCAGCTAAATCCATTTAAATAAATAAATAAAAAAATGGCCCGTCACGATGCAATGAAGAGAACACTTCCTTTTTTGCCGCTGGAGCAGTTGTTCACGGAAGAAAAAACAACGGCCAGCGTACCTGGGATTCGAGTTCCTTGATTTTGAATCATTCCCAAAGCAAGTACGCATTTGAAAATGGATTGGTGGATAACTCCCAATACAGATGCAAGCTGTTCCTGCGTTTGGCATGGATTCCCATCGAACAATTCTTCCAATGCAGCGTATTTGAATATATTAGGCCTTCTGTGATGTAGAGAGTCGTCATTGTAGGTAAGGAAGGTGTCATAATATGCGCCAGTGCCACCATCAATTGGGTTCTAAAGTTTTACAGGGTTTTCTAATTTTTATGTATCAGCTGTCTTATTAATCTATATAGCCTCCGGGTTTTCTTCGGTCAACAAAAGCGAAAAAAATGCGCTGTTGTCTTTTAGCCATTCCTGTGAATTTTATTGCTCGTAACAAAGACGGAAGTAATTGTTTACCGGGTTCTTCGCTTCTACGTTTCCTTACGGGAAGTCTGAAAATTTTACACGCTTCCTACTTGGTTAAGGGTACCCAATTTCACAAAAATGTTTCGCTTATTTATGGATTGTCTGTAGATCTTCTCTTTAATTTCCGGTTTTTGAAATAATTTGGAAATCTGCTTTCGTGAAGATGAACTTGTCTATAGAAAGCTCATTTGCAATTCTAGTCGAGGTACAGTTCAGACGTTTCGATTGCAGAAATACGCATTGGAATGTTTTTTTTTCCCATTTCGACTCATACCACTCGAGTTATGAGATAGTTTCATGGCAAACGATAAATCTTCAGCAGTGTTTGCATTGACAAGAATTTCAACACGTCTTTTTTTTTGCTTTGTTCGAACAATCAACAAATGATTTAAGAGGTTTTTCACATAATGCTTAGTGCATTTCTTCCAGCCAAAACATCATATATATTGTTTTCATACGAAGTTCATATATAATTTCCATCGAGATTAACTACGTTTAACTTGAAATGTAGAACAAGTATAAAACAATCTTTCAAGTTAATTTAAAAAATAATTATTTTAATAGAGACAGTTTTAGTAATATTCCCTTGATTTTTCAATCCCTACTGTGCTGCAAGAAATTGTTTTTATTTGAATCTAGGATTTTCCATTCAACAAAATAATTCATCACAAAGTACAGTAAACATAATCATTAGAGTTACCGGTTTCACAATTAATGTCCCCACCTCAATGTCAACCAGTTACTCGCAGTTGTGTATTGACAACATGGCGTGCAAACTTTATGAATAATGAATACATCTACAAATGATTGACAAGAACGTGATAGCATCATTAGCTGGAAGGATACGACCGAGTGGAGATTTATGTGCAATTGTTACTTCGTTGTCTCATGTTAGAGTCATGACGTTTCCACATCCTTCACCCTTGATCTGTTCAATTATAGTGATTAAAACAATTCGCACAAGAACAATGCAATTCTTGATAGAGACTCACCATCATCTTTCGACCTACAAAGCTCGGAGACCGGTTTTTATGGGGGCCTTTTAATGGTTTTTACGGACGATCGCAGCATCAGTACTGATACCGCTGCCTTGTATAGAACTCTGACGAGGGGGTGCGATTTATAACAGTTTCCAACCCGTTTGTATGATTGACGAGTGAATGCAGAGAAAGTTGTTTTCCTCAGTGACCCGTTGACCATGATTTGAAACTGGATATTTAAGAATTGTTTTTTTTTTGCATCGTCTGTTTACATAGAAGTTAGAAGCATTTGAGGAACTGGTTTTTGCTGTTGTTTTTTCTCTTCAGTTTCCGTGAAACTTGATTTAAAGCAAATCGCCGAATTGCGAATTAGACGAAGTCATTATTATTCATCACACATCGTGCCAGCGGCACCCGGTAGGGAAAAAAACTCGACACGCAAGTAATCGTTGATCAGCGCCAAACGTGGAACAGACGACCTTGGAATGCCTTCAAAAATCGTCAAATCATCACTGTGTTGATCAGATTGATTCTCACTACTGAATGGATAAACCGTGTCCGGAATAACCGTGACACCCTGTGATGCGCAAATTAAATGCAAACAAGAAACAAACAAAGAAAGCAAAGTCTCATCGGCTGATAATCGGACGTGTAAAACAGCTGATAAAGCGTGTGACTGACACACAACCCGCCTTCGTTTTGCTCAGAATGAAGAAAAAGCAGAACGCACATTTTTATTGTGTCCACCGTCGAATCACATGCACGGCACGGATCCGAGCAGAATCATCACCGACAGAATTAATAAGCGTGTAATAACCGTTTCGATGGGGCCTGCAGAAGGTACCTCAAGACGAAGCTGCAGAATTTTACGATGTCGTGTTAATTTTTCCGTCGATTGCATTTTAATTGGCCGTTGGCAGCACAATCGAACTCGCCACCAAGCGTAATGGTGATTGAAATGGCTTTGCGCTTGATAATGAAAGTAGAGAAGAGGAACTGGAAGCGGGTGTGATTTATGGCAAACCGGTTGAGGAGGGATCAAAAACTGAACCGAGCCGAGAAGAAGTGAGCTGCATTAGTCATTGAACCGGACGAACAATACTTATTTGCGCTTATTGTACTTATATGTCAGTAGAAGTTAAACGGAATTGGGATCGAATGGATTTTTCCACACTAAAACCTACCTCCCCGTTTAATTTTGTGATAAGAGCATCGTAATTAAAATTTATTAATATTACAAAATATTCTGAAAATCCTTACGAATTCCTCACCAATCAATCATTTGCTGTTTTTTATCAAGGCTAGGCGGTGATTTCTATCGATAAATACAGCCAACATATCGTACGCAATAATCCTGTTTCAATTGGTAACCGAATGAATGAAGTTGTCAACCTTTGGAGCGGATATCTTAAAGTGATTCGATTTATTACGAATAGCGATAAGAGGGTGGTATTACTGCTAAGCTGTTTCTAAATCTAAGTAACTGACCGATTCGTTGCGATAAGATTTCGGGAAACCCATGCGTTTTAATTTACGTGTTGATGGGGTTTACAAAATGAAGGTCATCCGATAAGATACTCTGGATGCATATTCAATTTAATTTTGTAACAGAGTTAATAACAATTACATGTTTTCCCCCCTCAATGTGTAACCCGCAACGAACACATTTCAATTGATAGTTCGCATTTGTTTACTATCAATTCAGTTGGCAAAAACAAGTTTTCGATCCGATTCCGTTTCAAAACAACTTGTCAACCTCGAAGCTTATCAGCGTAAACTCAGCGCGTCTCAATCCCTAAATGCTGGGCTTCAGTTAGTACTGTTACAACAGAATAAGTGGAAAATCCGTGTAAAACGCAACTTAACCGTAGTAGGTGTTATGTTAACGATGCACACAACAAATCGATTTCAGATCGAAGTCCACCCGACTTGCCGATGAAATCCGGGTAGAGAGGGCTCGACCACTTGAACACGAGGAAACTCACGTAGCTTGTGTCAACCGTATTCTAATCTGAAGTAGCCTGAACGACCTTTAGTGAACGGGTGCACAAAGTGCACTTTGTACATTGATAAGATATCGAAAACAAATCGAACGACTAGTAAACAGTAAATATTTCTATCTACTCCCACAGGTCAGAAGGAAATTTTGCACAATGTCAACGGAAAGTTTCCTGGTTCGCAGCTGATCGGCATTATGGGCCCCTCTGGGGCGGGGAAATCAACACTGCTGGATGTGCTCTCCGGTTACCGGCGGACAGGGGTTGAGGGTGCGGTCTATGTCAATGGGAGAATCCGCAACCTGAACAGCTTTCGACGGATGACGTGTTACATCACGCAACAGGATCAGCTGCAGACGCTCCTGACGGTGTTGGAGAACATGCGGATCGCGGCGGACCTGAAACTGGGAGCTGATGTTTCCAAGCACGAGAAAGAATCACTGGTTAGTAATTTGTAACTTTTGGTTAAATCAATTATTTCAATGTTTAATTCTAGATCGAAGATATCCTCACGGTTCTTGGCTTGTATGAACATCAAAACACGATCACCAGTCGGTTGTCGGGCGGTCAGAGAAAGCGGCTTTCCATTGCGCTGGAATTGATCAACAATCCAACGATTATGTTCCTGGATGAACCAACCACGTAAGATCGATCAGTCAGTCTTATCGTGTCTAGTATTAAACATGGTTTAATTTAAATTTCAGTGGCTTGGACAGTTTCTCCTGTAACCAGGTTGTGCTTCTCCTGAAGCAGCTTGCCAATCAGGGACGTACGATTATCTGCACCATCCATCAACCATCGGCGAAATTGTTCCATGAATTCGATCAGGTCTACGTTCTGTCTAGTGGGGAATGTATGTACCAAGGCAGTACAGCAAGTTTAGTACCGTTTCTTCAGTCCGTCGATATGCCCTGTCCGGTGTATCACAATCCTGCTGATTATGGTAATTCCTCAATTAGGAACAATATATTTAAAATTATAACTTTAACTCATTTATTGTAGTTATTGAATTGGCGTGCGGCGAGCACGGGATGGAGAAGGTTCAAACGATGGTGCTGGAGATGGGTAACGGTGAGAGTACGGACTGGTTCGGGGATAAGCGAAGGGTGCTGAAGTTGGAGCAGCTTCGCAAAAAGTACCCGCTGAAGAAGATCATTGAGCAGAGTGAAAATTTACACGCGACCTCCCAGTGGCACCAGCTTAAGGTGCTGATCAGCAGGGGGATCATCAAGGCGAAAAGAGATGCAACGTTGACACATCTCAGGATATGGGTGAACATTTTGATTGCTGGGATGCTGGGTTTCCTGTTCATTGACGCCGGTAACGAAGGATCTCGTGTGTTGGATAATTACAATTTGTTGTTTTCGGTGCTGATGCATCACATGATGGCGACCATGATGTTGACTGTTCTTACCTGTGAGTTGAGGAGAAATAATTCGCTATCAAATAAAATGTTTAATTTTTTTTTCCATTATACACAAACAGTTCCAACTGAGATGGGGGTTGTTTTAAAAGAACATTTCAACCGGTGGTACACACTCAAAAGTTACTATCTTTCTGTGAATTTAATCGATCTTCCTATTTCGGTAAGTCACTGTTTACTAAACAAACGTTATTGTAGCTAATAATGATTCAAATTTCGTTACAGTTTTCCTGTTGCTTGGGTTTCACGTGCATTATTTATTTTATGAGTGGGCAACCAATGGAGATGTTCCGGTTCGGAATGTTTTTTTCCATCAGCTTCCTGATCGTGCTGGTTGCGCAGAGTATCGGACTGGCGATTGGTGCCTGGTTTAACGTTGTGGTAAGTAAATTTGGCCTCTAAACCACTAATTGCTGAACCAGCAATCCTAATTATCCTCAAAATCCTGAGTTTATTAGTCGTCAACTTTAATCATTGACTTCAAAATGTTCCTGACCATAAACCACAGCCAAAATTTCGAATGTTAATGTTCATTCAGAAGCACAATGTATATTCCCAGTGTTTTGATTTAATTATCTTGAAGCGAGAAACTCATAAAACTTTGAAGCGATGCAACTCAAATTTTATATTGCCAACTGAAAAACTTCTGTTCAAAACCTGAATGCTCAATCATGTTTTCCAAATCCTATATTTAGCAATGCTTGAAGGATTTTGAGTCTCGGAATCACAATCCCATTCCGAGACTAAAAATCCTTCAATCTTATTCGAAACCTGAATACTAAGTTCCAAATTCAAGTTTTTTAGTATTCAAGTCATTTTAGAAATCTGAAAGTAAAAAATCCAATTTTTATTTATAACAACGACTTTTACCCGTTAACATTCAAGTTCATTAAGACAGACAATGCGTGCAGCAGAAAAATAAGCGAACTGGAAACATGATACAGAGCGTCAGCTGACTCTTCTGTGTTATGAGACATTCCTTTCAGTCGTAGAAATAACTCTTGCACAGTAGTGTGCGTAGTTAGGGATGAGCAATAGAATAAGTCGGCAGTGGAATGTGATACGCATATAGATTATGGAACAGTACCACCGTCCCCTGTAGTTTAATTGGTCAAAACACCATACCGAGACATGGGGATTGCGGGTACAAGTCTCGTCTGGATGCGGAATATTTTTCCAAAGCTGTATCGTATTTCCAGTTCGCTTATTTTTGACTTTTTCTGCTGCACACATTGTCGGTCTTAATGAACTAGAAAACCCAAGTTATGATTTCGCAAGTTTTAGTATAATTTTTGAATTGAATAATACTATAACTTATGTCTAAAATTTCCCATCATGCATCTGACTTTTGAACTCTGTTTTCTTAACCTGAGGCTCAAAAAATTGATATCTAATTGTTTGGTCAAAATCTGAATTTCTAAATCCTCGGTTTCAAATCCTAAAATTTTGATTCTAAAGAGAACATCCTGCATCCGAATTTCATAATCTCGAGTCCTCAAATCAATTTTTAATACCTGTTTAAATCTCTAATCCTAGAACCAAACACTAGAGATTTTGATCTACATTTTTAATCCCATATCCCAAATTCTCATCCTCTATTCCCAATATGTACATTCTAAACGTCAAAACCTGTCTTATGAAACTTTTTTTTTCCTCTTTTTCTTTGAATGCTGAATATGAGGCTGAAAGTTACAGAATCTAATCTAATCGCTTTTAGTTCATTAATCATAGCACCAAATTGTGAATCTTTAATTCAAAACTCTAAAAAATATCAAACGTTTTTATGAAATTTTAAAATCAAAATCAAATCAAAGTTCAATCGGGATTTAGATTCTTGCAAATTTAAATGAATTCTAAATTCAAATTTTTTATTTTGAATGGTAAGCTCTAAACCTTTTTTACTGATTCAAAAGCAGGGCTCTACATTTCCGAAACAAAACAATAAAACTGAATATCTCGCGCTGTCATTTCGATTCGAACAGTTTCATTTTCTTTTGACGTGGGACACGTCTTTTTTTACTATACTGGGATGCATTCTGTAAAATTGGAAATGAAACGGGCAAATGTTGCGTCAGATTTCAAACGCTAATAACAGCATAACCACATGATGGACAACAATAACCAATATGTTGTTGGATAGATAAAATGTATAACAATTTTGTAATGTGTTAATTATCACTCTAATTTCATTGCTAAGCGGTAAAATTGATAATAATTTCAATAACAAATTTACGCGAATAATGAACCAATTACATGCGAGCATTCCTAGCACAGACGACGTGAATGGACACCATCCGTTCCCTGTGATATTCCCTGTATCAATTTCGAAATAAAAATTGACAGAGTCTCCCCGTCCCAATAGGTCAATTTATTTTTACTTCCATGAGCTTAGAGTAATATGATGTCTCGAAGGTAAAAGTTTTCCTAAAAGTTTGAAACAATACCCATCCTTGAACAATCTCTAAATCTGCGTGTTAGGTACTGTAGAACCTAATAAAAACTGATGTCTTGAAAGAAAACATGCCAGTAAAAGCAACAGTACCAGTGGAGTATAGAACCGCAGGTCTCTTGTCGTCTATGATTGCAGTGGTACTCTTCTATTCGTACATTTCAGCGGTACACTTCTAT
Organism: Wyeomyia smithii; assembly: GCF_029784165.1. Taxonomy (NCBI): domain Eukaryota; kingdom Metazoa; phylum Arthropoda; class Insecta; order Diptera; family Culicidae; genus Wyeomyia; species Wyeomyia smithii. The sequence continues at coordinate 1,678,596 of NC_073696.1, forward strand.
TCGTACTGCAGCGGTACTATTCGTATTGCAGTGGTACACTTTTGTTCGTACATTTCATTCGTATGCAATTGAGGAAAAACTACAATGCCGCTGTTGATGGTGATTGAAAGTTTATTTCATAAATATGATTGCCATAAATTACTCAGCAAGAATTGTAAATTTTTGCAACGGATATTTATTTAATTTTATCTTCGATATTCACTAAATAATCGTGACCGGATAGTATCGAAAGAGTAAATTCCTAAATATATACATTTATAGAAGAGTTAGAACCTGCGAATGCTTGTGATTTTTTAGTTGATTTAGTAAGATTCGTACAGAATCTCTTTTACATTTCAAAATTGTTAGATGATATATTATTATTCTAAGCGTAACCATAATAAACGTATATTTCCTGTCTTCGTAATACAGCGAATGTAGTTGCAGGCAAATGAAACAATTGTCAAGCAAAAAATAAAAATGTAATTGTGGATTTCTACGTTTTTTTGCTGAAACTTGTTAGGAATTTTGTTCAAAATATTTTCTTATGTTTTCCAACTGATGAACCTTTGTTAGGGCTTCCATATTATTTTGAAAGTAAGATCCATACTATAGATTTGATTTAGTTGGAGTTAAATAAGACAAAACCATTCATTATGATAACGTAAGCATTATTGGATTTGGTTTTTGAGGATATAGAGATAATTCTGACTTTGACGCATTATGAGAAATTCTTGGTGCTTCTTCAACAAGCACGATATGCTTGTGCCTTGTTAAATACATATGTTTTTGCACAAAAAAAAATACTAAAGGCATTATATCGCCAAATATAAATTATCTTTCTTTGAGTGTTGTTGAATATATTCCAAAAATTGATTTCCAGGGCAGGCTGAAAATAAACACATTGATTCTGTCTGCAGACTCTGTATATTTTGTAACAAAAAATCCCCTAATTACAGTGTTTAGTCCCACGTCACCATTTCATACAACCCTAGGGCTGTATACCTTGTAGTATTTTCACTATCAAATCACTTCTGCCTCTCTTTCCCGTCTGTTGTTCATCGGATCATTTCAACTAAAACTTATGACTATTTTAATTGACGAAGAAAGAGATTCTTGTCTTTCGTTCAGCGTCTCAATTGGAATTAGCACCGCATCGCGTTGTTTGATGATAGTTTTCTAATACCGCAAGCCGTAGTTACAATTACAACGGCAATGGCACCCAATAAATACGTCACGCAAGCTCCGATCAATATTTCCTTCCTCTTTCCTATATTTCCGTGAAGAACTGTATGGAAGCCTCCTGGAAGTCTCCGTCAGCGCACATTGCCATTTCAAGCCCTTTAGTTGTCAAAATCAAAGCAAAAGCTTTCGATGTGACTCACGAAGTGCTCGAAAATGATACAAAAGCTTTTTAATTGAAAGCGACGGGTCAAAGCGTCACTGATAATTGTCAATTGAAAATGACTTTGTCAGACTCTGGTCAAAAGTATCACCAACATTCACATCTCATTGTTATCCACAAACTGTTACTTTTGTGTGTCCCTTTTAAGTTTTAAACGAATTATTGGACAACTTTTTGTTATAAAAATTTAACTCTAAAAGTGAAATTTTATTTTCTAAATGTTCAATTTTATCTTCAGCAATCTTCAGCATAGAATTCTCAGACCTTAAACAGCAATCTCTTGTTTGAAATTTTTCATCAAAATCATTAGAAAAAAATCTATTCTTATAGCGGAATTCTGGATTTCTCATTTCAGAATTAAAAATTTAGATATATTCCAGAATCTTAATTGTTTATTCACAGTTAGTCATATTATGAAATGAAGTCACGATTCCTTAAGGTAAATTTTTTCTCCTTAACATCAACCAAAAAACCTTGCATAGATTTTGATAAGTTTTCAATCATAAATTTCTTGGCTGGAACTCTTAATTTTAAAGCACTCTGTTTATTTCCTGTATTTCAAGATTGTAATTCACACCTGAGTGTAGTGGTCCGAGAGGTCAAAATCGTGAATTTACGCGCCAAATGCTGGGTTTATTGACATACTATCTTTAGAAAAAAATAGTATATAAAAAGACTAAGAGAATGACAGCAAGTCAAAGTTCGAAACACCGCCGCTAATGGCGCTGTAAAATCTAGCTGTTTAGTCTAACCTTTTAGACAAATAGACTTTAGCTAAATTGTAGATAATATCTTCACAAAATACTTTGTTGAAGACGTTTTTTTTTTCAAACACCTCTTGTTTTGAAGATGTGACGTTTCATATAAGACTAGTCCCAAAAATAAGATTATATTGAATATCTAAGAATCTGTAGCAATAAGAAACCAACAATTTTCAGCATAGAAGACATATAAAAGATAGCTTCTCAGATCACAAAAAAAATCGAATTACTATCATAATCGCTCTTCGCAATTGATTGAAACATTTGTCTCTTCCTGGATCTTCATTGTCTGATATACACTGAAAAATGGCATATTTATTGATTTTTTTTTTTTGGAATGACTCGATCTGTGTAAAAGTTATCTTTTTTGTGTCTTCTACAAATCTGATACAAATATCAGCTGAATATTTTTCTTAAAAATGCTGCAGTTTTTTAGATATTAAAAAAAACTAATTTCGGAAGCAAAGTTGTTTGTGACTATATTATCTACAGCTTTGCTGAAGACACCATCTCCCTAAAGTGTAAAACTGAAAAGTTAGATATTGCAGTGAAACACGCGGCGGAGTTTTTGAGCTTTAGTCGGTTGTCGTTCTGTGAGACTTTCTATATTTTAAATATCTTCAGAAGATAGTATGTCAATGAAACCAGTATTTGGATAGTAAATGAAGAAAGTTCACGTTTTTGAGCTTTCGTACCACTGTGCTTAGAGATCAAGAAAAACTGGAACCTAGATAATTAAATATTGAAAATTTCCGACGGATTGATTAAGTTTTTGAAAAACTCCTTAGTTTTTTAAACGCGGTTCAATCAACCGCATAAAAAAAGACCCCAGTGTAAATTGTATCCAACTTCTGTCTCTTAAAAATCGAGTATTCAATCCCGAAATTTGGTCCCCGGATCACGGCTCCAAATTTGAAATATCTTATTCGAATTGTGATTCCTGGTTCAGATTTAAACAATTGCTAAAAATTCCTCTTAAGCTCTAATAATAGTAGGAGGATGGTATCCAAGACGCGACCGGACGATGTAGCAATCATGTTGGTGAATTAAATTTGCATAATTATTCTTTGTCAATTTTCGAATTTATAGCTGATCTACTATAAAGATCATGGTTAGTTGGCTAACCAGGCGCAATTACACCTTGCGTACGAGTTAGCCGTTTGAATATTTGCTCTTCCTTTAGCCTCTCATTCGCGGTGACGCAACCCAAAATCTCAAGCACGAATCTGCGACTTACTTGCTTGTTCTTATTGGTAAAATCCCAGCCAGCGCAGGTCATTAAACTCGAGAAATGAAATGGTTAGATGCATGAATCTAATGGGAAAGGGAGATATAAACTCGGGTTTGAATTTGCCGTGGAAGTTCGTTGTAAAATTTCCGGTTTTAAACCAAATGTCTCGTTTGATCTGAGGGGCAAACCAATCTCGCTTCGATCATTTATAATCGAACGGCGAAAGAAGCCAGAGTGTGTGTTTTTGTGTTGTTCGCGAATTTGTTCGAGGTTTGTGTTAGCGTGAGGTTGTCTTAGATTAGCTAGTTGTTTTAAGTGTTGTTTCTTTGATAGGATTAGCGCATGTTAGGAGTAGCTATAAATTTAGTGGAGACTTTGCCAGCAAGTGTGGTGAAAACAGAAGGTAAAGTTTGTCTGGGTTTGGCTGTAACTGTGTAACCTAACCGCGTCGAACAGCCGTTCGACGGCTTTTTACGTTTTATTTAAAAGCGCTTGGCGAAGCCATAAAACCCACCGCCAGCAAAGTACATCCACCCTCCTACCGCACACTTCTGGGACATACCGTCAGCCAGGACAAGGCCCGTTCCGCCAGCCGCCGCACACTTAGGCGGCCTATGCTGATTCGCTGATCGGACTGATCGGCGCGTGCTGTAGCAGTTATCGACGCCATTGCAGAAACCACGACCGTACCTGGATGGGGCGGTGATTGCAGATTGAACCGATTGCTGTCGGATGCTGAATAAGTAGAAAGGAGAGGTAGTAGCCGCCGATCGAGTGAGTACGAACCATAAAAATCCCTGCGCAGGTTGATATAAACCAGTTAAGCCAAGACCCCCACCTTGAGAGAAGCTTTATGGCGTAGCCATTAGACACTCCACCCACGCACACTATAGGTTAGTGAGCTAGTTGTAGATGGCCAGAATTTAGTTAGTAGTGAAACGAAGCATGCTTGTAAATATAATTGTAAAAGTAATATAGTGCGTTTCCCTGTTGTTGAAGTGATGTTTTTGATGATTTAGGTATTCTAAGGTGTCTCACGTCTCGCGTTCGTTCTAGTTTGTTTGTTTTGGTACTCCAGGTGGACTGCCTGGGAAAACAGTCCCCGCACTCTGGTTACGCTAAACTGGGCAGCAATCTGATTGCTCAGAATTGGTCCAGTGAGGAGAATCACGAGTTCGGTGTTTGAGGCTTTAGGATTATTTTCGCGAATTTCTGCGGTATTGAAACGCATGAGACTGAGTACCTTAGTGAAGTGCATCTGCCTTTTCGTTTTCCCTCAGTTTATTACCCTGACCTGCCCTGAGGCGGAGTTTCTGGCCGGGCAAGCCAAGACAGGCAAGTGGTCCTCTCTGAGGTGGCGCTTAAGCCACTTGCTTGAAGATACGGGGAACGGAACCGCGGATTTAAGAGTGTGGCTTTCAGGCCCGCTACATTTTGGCGCCCAACGTGGGGCCACGTTTTGGGAAAACTTAGTTATCTTTTAGCATTTAGGAGGATTTCTTTGGAAAATAGATAAGGTTCACATTTTCTTTTGAAATATTTATTTGCGCTGTCTTGGGTAGTTATATAAATTCTTATGGTGTATTCGTCCTATTTCTTCAAGAATTATTTTCTAAATTAAACATATTATATACAAAATAAATATTGATTATTGGGAAGTGTGAGTGCTATATTTGCATAATTATTTGGTACCATATTATTTTAATATTATCTTATTTACTATTCAAATCTTGGTAAATTCTATTGTCATATAATTTTTTTTCTATAATTTATTGTTTTCTGATTTTAATGGATACTGTCGCGATGTCGTACAGATTTCCACACGCTGATCACCTCACTAACGAAGAGGTTGATTACGAACTATTAATCCGCGGTAAGACAAATGATATGGCTACTGAGCCAGAGGCTAAATATCGCCTTCTGCGGAATCTCTTCCACGACGATATCCGCGAAAAGCGAGACTACCCGTCGCCCTACACCATCGAGCAGGAGTTTGACTATATCGCGGGTAAGGTCTATGATTTGGAGAAGAAATTGGGTCGCGGCGTGGATGATCGGGTCATGTCCCGGTTGATCCACTACGCTATGCGAGCGGCTAGAAGCCAAGCACCCGATGCTCGCTCGGAGAAAATGCGACGGGAATTGTGTGGCTCCATTCGGGAGGTTTTGAACAGAGCTAATGGGAAAAAGGTTACCGACGAGAAACAGGGTAGGACAAAAGCGTTAGATGCGCGCCGAAACTTGTCGACGGAGTTGGATGACGCAAACGGAGGTGCAGTAGGTGGTTATTCGTTGGAGGAGTTACAACGCGGAATCGGCGAAGCCTTGAGACGTGATCCTTCGAGTGGTGCATACCCGAAGCAACTTCCAGGGAATCGGGATCCAGCCGTAACTCCAAAACAGTCCAAGGACCAGGCACTCCTGGAGCGCATTGCGAGTTTGGAAAGGGAATTGGCGAAGGCACGGATGGAAGGTTCACGCCAGAATGCACCCCCGCGCGTCGAGCGGATAGCCTCAGAGGGTGGTCCGACAAAATTCCAAAAAGCGAGAGAGAAGCCACGGGAACGGCATTCGATGATTTTTCCTCTAGACCTCAACAATCCGTGGGCGGAACAACGCGAGAAAAACCGATGGGACCGTTGTGAACCTGAGCGTGTTCGACGCGACTTATCGCGGGATCGTCAGGGAGGTGATATCGGGGTAGACCGGCGGAATCGGGACCGATATTCACCGGATCCAGATCGTGAACGTAGGGAGCATCGCCCCAGACACGATCGTGTTGCCAGTAGTCGTCAGAGAGGCGATACCGGGGCAGACCGGAGGGACCGGAACCGGTTTTCGCCAGATCCAGATAGTGGACGCAGGGATCATCGCCCCAGAGTCGAGCGTGAACGCTGGGATTCTAGCGACGACGACAGCTCTCTCGCGGATGATAACGTGTTCAGTCCGCATCGCAGGCGAGATAGCCGAAGGGAGCGGCGAATTAGCGACGCCGAAATTCAAAACGCTGACCGCCGAATGGAAAAGTGGCATTTGACCTTCAGTGGCGATAGTCGGCAACGGCCATTAGAAGATTTTCTCCACAAAATCCGTCGCTTAGCGCATATGGATCGCATTGCGGACGATGTACTTCTGCAACGAATCCATACGATCCTTAGAGGGGAAGCTTATGACTGGTACCTATGCTATTCTGACGAGTTTCTCACTTGGGAGGACTTTGAAGAAAGGATACGGTACATGTACGGTAACCCCAATAAGGACCAAGGGAATCGGCAGCGGATTTACGAACGGAAACAGCATCGGAATGAAACCTTTCTTTCGTTTAAGATGGAGATCGAGCGACTCAACAAATTGTTAACCACACCGTTGGACCAGCACCGCCTCTTCGAGGTGATCTGGGACAATATGCGACCGCATTACCAATCGAAATTGGCCTGTAAAACGGTTCGAGATTTGCGAAAGCTCGAGTACTACGCATATCGCATCGATGCCTACGATCCCACTTTTCGACAGTATAGGGATGGACCAGCTCGACTCCCCAATCGAGTCCATCAGATCGAAGTGGAGAACCGGAGCAGCGACGAGTCGTATTCGGAAGCGGAAGAAGTCAATTTCATTGGGCGGAAAGGTGAGCAGCGAAGAAAACCGGTAGAGTCAGCCAACCTTTCAGTGGAAACCAGACAAGTGCGGCAGCGACCAACACACGAAACGGAGCGCTTGGGCCCGTTGTGCTGGAACTGTCGTAAGAAGGGGCATGTCTGGAGACACTGTTCCGAGGAAAAACGAGTTTTCTGCTATATTTGTGGGAATCCCGGGAAGGTGTCCAGTAACTGTGACAGCCACCCGCGAGTTGCAAACGAAAGGTCGGGAAACTAAATCGGGAATGCCAGAATGGGAGCAACCGCATTCCGATTGAGAGAGATGTTCCCAATGACGTTTACTTAGATCCGTTTCAGGAGGTGTGCGAAGTGCGGGTTCAGACAACTCTATGTCCGCACATTACTGTGCGGATCTTCGACGAAGAGTATGATGCACTGTTGGACTCCGGAGCGAGTGTCAGTGTGACTAACATTCCTGACCTTGCCGAGCGAAACGGATTAATCCTTCAACCAAGCCCTCTGAAGATCGTAACTGCAGATAAGACCGTCCATGAAAGTCTGGGGTACGTGCAGTTGCCTGTACGCTTCCGAGGAGTTACGAAGGTACTTCCCACTCTAGTAGTTCCTCAGGTTTCCCAGCAACTTATTCTTGGTTACGACTTCTGGAGACAGTTCGGTATTCAGCCGATGATTCAGGGAGAGAACGGTTTTGAGCGGATAACCGCTATCGAGTCGGCTACACGAGCCCACTGCGGCGAAGACTTTGCACCGGCGGGGGTAAAATCGATTACCACACTACCGGTTTTAAAACCAATGGGGCCAGATGAGACGCTGGATATTCCGGCTTTGGAATTTCCAGAGCCATCAAAAACAACCCCTGAAACAGTTGAAACCGAACATGATCTAACGGTAGAGGAGCGGGAAAGTTTGGTGAAAGCCATTAAGATGTTCCCTTGCACGACCGAAAACAGACTGGGGAGAACATCGTTGCTGCAGCATGAAATTGTGCTCCGAGAGGAGGCAAAACCGTGTCGGCAACCGTTGTACCGATGTTCGCCTGCAGTACAGGCGGAGATGGAAGCAGAGTTAGAGAGGTACAAACGGATGGATGCCATTGAAGAATGCACTAGCGAGTGGGCAAGTGCTCTAGTTCCTGTTCGTAAGACGAATGGGAAGTTAAGGGTGTGCTTAGACTCGCGGCGGATCAATGCTTGGACCAAGAAAGATTCCTATCCCATGCGAAACATGGGAGGAATATTCCACCGGCTTGGTAAGGCCAAGTATTATTCCGTTGTGGACCTGAAAGATGCGTATTTCCAAATTCCTTTGAAGGAGGAATGTCGGGATTATACCGCTTTCAGGACCCCACAAGGATTGTTCCGCTTCAAAGTCTGTCCGTTTGGCTTAACTAATGCGCCCTTCACGATGTGTCGCCTCATGGACCGTGTGATAGGCTTCGACCTAGAGCCAAACGTCTTCGTCTACCTAGACGATATCGTCATCGCTACGAAGACGTTTGAGGAGCACGTCCGGCTTCTGCGGATCGTGGCGGAACGCCTAGCTAAAGCCAACCTCACCATCTCGCTCGACAAAAGCCGCTTCTGTCGCAAGCAGGTTACATATTTAGGCTACTTGCTTACCGAAGAAGGCGTAGCCATAGACAATAGTCGAATCGCCCCGATTCTGAACTACGCTCGACCCCGAAATGTGAAGGACATTCGTCGCCTGTTGGGATTAGCCGGATTCTACCAACGTTTCATCCGAGAATACAGTCGGATCGTGGCGCCGATATCCGATCTTCTAAAAAAATCGAGAGCGAAGTTTGTCTGGACTGAGGCAGCTGAAGCCGCCTTCGGGGAGCTAAAAGCTGCGTTAGTTTCAGCACCGATTCTGGGGAATCCAGATTTTTCGCTTCCGTTCTCGATCGAGTCCGATGCTTCGGATAATGCTGTTGGGGCAGCGTTAATCCAACACCACAACAACGTGCCGAAAGTCGTGGCCTACTTCAGCAAAAAGTTGAGTAGTACCCAAAGGAAATATGCGAGTGTCGAGAAGGAATGTTTGGGAGTGCTCTTGGCGATCGAACATTTCCGCCACTTTGTTGAAGGGACCCGTTTTAAGGTGGTCACCGATGCTCGAAGTTTGTTGTGGCTGTTTTCGATTGGGGTTGAATCTGGCAATGCGAAACTGCTTCGTTGGGCTCTAAAAATCCAGTCGTACGACATCGAGCTGGAGTACAGAAAGGGCAAGAGCAATATCCTGGCGGATTGTTTGTCCCGGTCCGTCGAAACTATTTCTGTACAGGCGGTAGATGTCGAACAACAAGATCTGGCCGATAAAATCCAGCAAGAGCCAGCCAAGTACCCAGACTTTCGTGTTGTCAACGGGGAAATCTGGAAGTTCGTGAAGGTGGACGGAAGAGTTGAGGACCCGCGATTCCAGTGGAAACGGTATCCAGCAAAAGCGGAGAGACCCGAGATTGTACGTACGGTTCACGAACGTGCACATTTGGGCTTCGAGAAGACATTGAATGCTGTGAGGGAACGATTCTATTGGCCATACATGAGCAGTGAAGTGAAGCGAATCTGTCAAACCTGCTTAACGTGTCAGATGAGCAAAGCTTCGAACCAGAACACGACACCTCCCATGGCCAATCAGAAGAAGATCGCTCAGTACCCGTGGCAATTTCTCGCGATGGATTATGTCGGCCCTCTGCCAACTTCGGGCAAAAATCGAAATACGTGCCTTCTGGTGGTAACGGACCTATTTTCCAAATTCGTGATCGTGCAGCCCTTCCGACAAGCAACAGCTGAATCGTTAGTCAGCTTCGTGGAGAATTCTCTGTTCCTGCTGTTTGGAGTGCCGGAAGTGATCCTCTCGGACAATGGATCCCAGTTCACCTCTTCGTTATTCAACGATCTGTTGGCCCGTTACCATGTCACACACTGGAGAACGCCCAATTACCACCCCCAGGTGAATGACACGGAAAGGGTTAACAGGGTGATAACGACTGCTATTCGGGCTTGCATCAAGAAGGATCACAAAGAATGGGCGAATAACCTGCAACAGATCGCCAACGCGGTGAGAAACTCTGTCCACGAAGCCACCCACTACACTCCTTACTTTGTCATGTTTGGTCGGAACATGGTATCCGACGGCCGGGAATATCGGCATCTGCGCGACGCTCCAACTCCGAGTAACGACAAGATTGTAGACGAGGAGAGGGAAAAGATGTTAGAAGATGTGCGGAAAAATTTAAAAACCGCTTATGAAAAGCACTCCTCGTACTACAACCTGCGCTCCAATGCGAACTGTCCTACCTACTCGGTCGGTGAGCAGGTGCTCAAAAAGAATACGGAGCAGTCGGACAAAGGGAAAGGGTTTTGCGCCAAGCTGGCACCGAAGTACATTCCAGCGGTGGTAAGGAGGGTTGTAGGGGCACATTGCTACGATCTTGACGATTTAGAAGGGCGAAGACTGGGAATTTACAATTGTAAATTTCTTAAAAAATTGTCTCGTCCTTAGTCTAACGTTTCCACCGTTGCAAAATGTTGATAATTTTTTTTCCAGCTATGTAACTCTAAGGAGTGACAATATGAAATTGATTTTTTTTTTCTAAGCTATGCATCTCTACGGAGTGACAAGAATAAAATTTTGTTTTTCAAAGCTATGTAGCTCTACGGAGTAACTTTTTTCAATTTTAAAATAAGTGAGGGACCGAATTTCTTTCCGCTTTCTCAATGGTCATTGGGCAAGTGGCTGAATCTGCACAATCAAAGCGGCCTTAAGAGTATTGGCCTCGTAGAATAGAGCATGAAGTTTAAGAAGGAGCTGGGCAATGACCTGTCGAAAGTAGTGGAAACACGAATTAAAAGTGAGCCCAAAGCGATGATTTCGCCGTGGTCGAGTAATGACTCAGTTCTACTAATACTCGCCGCACTAAAATTTTAAGATTGTGTAGAATGGTAACAATTTGTTCCAATTCTCAACCTCATTTTGTTGAAATTCTTCAAACATTTTCAAGCTATGTATCGCTCAATTGAGTCGAGACAACTGAGCCATGATGCGAAAGCTCTGGTGCAGAAACACTGTTCTGCCATTTCGTAAGGAGGCGCACATTAGTGCGGCCCTCACAAAAACATCTATTTACTGGGGGATCCTTGATGCTGAAACGCTCGAGGAACTTTACGAAATGTGTTGAAACAAGAAAATGGCAAGTTTGAACGAAGAAATTGTTCTGAGCTAATGATGCGAAATATTTCATCAAGAATCGTCCACAGACAACGAATTCTTGGTGAGGGTTAGCATCAAACAAGGAGAGTTTCTTCGTTTGACCAGGAAAAACTTCTATAAGACGTTAGACAAAATTAAGGGCAAGGAAAAAACGAGGCGAATGTAAAATTTCCCTTTCGGCGTCAGTAATGTTAGTGTGTGCAACTACATCGAGTCTTAGGTGTAAGTTAGTACCTAACGCTATGTATATTTTTAAATTGTCCTGCTACTTAAATTTATTATTTTGAGTTAGTATGGTAAGTTTAATTTGTAAATAGTAGATTTAATTGCATGTTATTTATTTATTAATATTTAGAATATAAGTAAATATTTATTTAGATGTTTATATGGTTGCTGAATTAGGGTTAATTTATTTATTTCTCTATCTGTTATTTATTCATTTGTTTAGTTAGTTAATTATTTATGTTAGTTAACATGGTTTGCTTAAAAATATTGTTAGTTTCTGAAATTTTTGTCTGGTTGAAAAATTTATATCTTGGTAAATTTATAGTTGAAAAATTTTATGGCTCGCTGCCGTCCTGCTAGCAAGCCGCTGCAGCCGTCCTTCGGTGCAAAATTTCATTCCAGTTCTCCGGCTATCCTAAAAATTTAAAAATATTAGTTTATGTTCGAAATCTTACCTGTAATTGGAAGTCATCTTTCCTGTTCACTTTTTCCCTCGATGTCCGGTTCTACCTCAATATTTTCCTCCAGACCCTACTCGTACCCGGGTAGTCTAGTCCGTCCGTCGGGTGCCGATGGGGGCGGTGATATGGCTCTACAAAACATAATTTTATATGGGAGTTCTCTTGTAGTGAACTTCCGTATAAATTATATAAAATTATCATTTTTCTTACCTGTTTTTTCCGATTTACTATCCTGTAGCACAAAACACACTCTTCTTAATCACTGTTTACTTTACGTTTGACGTTTCTATCGCTGCTGTACGGGTGTTCATATGTGTGCGTAATTTAGTGCGGAGCTTTTTATAGCACAGGGTGTTTAATCATTTTTCGTCTGTTTCGTTCTGGTCGATTATGTTCGATGTTAGAAACATTTCGTAAAATGTGTTTGGAGTTATTTATGTCGGTTAATGTTTCATGTTGTCGGATGTAGTCCGGTGTAGAAGCATAACCATTGTATGTTGAGTATTTATGCGAATTGCAGTGGCAGTTTTCTCTGTGACCAATAATTTCGGTGTATGAGTTACTGCTGGGTAAATTAATGTGGGTTATTGCGTTTGCGGGCAAAGATTCGTGTTCAGGTGTGTCCTGGGGTGTCTTTGACGTAAACAGAAGGTAGATTTATGTAGGATACCTTTCCAACCGTAGTGTTGGAGTAGTCCTGTATGTGAATGTGCCAATTTATTGTTTTAATTGTTTGGGGTATTTATGAATATTTATGTGGCAGATTTCTCACTAGACGAAGAGTCGTCGTTAGAGTTACTGCTGGGGAATTTTTAATTTGGGGATAATGCGTTTGCCTAATAGAGAGAAGTTTCCAAAGAAGGAAATTCTCTCGAAAAGTAAATAGCATGGGAGTTTTGCTGGGGGTGCCTTTCCAACATAGTGATTGGAGCGGTCCTCTAGTAAAATTGCCTTGGAATATTGGAAGCTCGTTTTAAAAAAATAAAGCGATGCCGTATTTGGGAATAATCTATTTGGGAAATTTAATTGAATCACCGTACAGTACCGAAGGAACGTTACACGCCCATAGTTTGAATTTCTTGGTGAACCTAACATTTTGTAAATATTGTAAATAGTAGCTTAAGTTATGATTGCTTTTTGTAAATATTCTGCACATAATTTTCTTCCAAAATTTTCTCATTTGGTAATTCGTTTCTGTCAGGTTTGCAGTTACGAAAATTTGATTGTACTTCTACAATCAAATTTTCGTAAAACAGACCGGGGTGTTATGTAGCAATCATGTTGGTGAATTAAATTTGCATAATTATTCTTTGTCAATTTTCGAATTTATAGCTGATCTACTATAAAGATCATGGTTAGTTGGCTAACCAGGCGCAATTACACCTTGCGTACGAGTTAGCCGTTTGAATATTTGCTCTTCCTTTAGCCTCTCATTCGCGGTGACGCAACCCAAAATCTCAAGCACGAATCTGCGACTTACTTGCTTGTTCTTATTGGTAAAATCCCAGCCAGCGCAGGTCATTAAACTCGAGAAATGAAATGGTTAGATGCATGAATCTAATGGGAAAGGGAGATATAAACTCGGGTTTGAATTTGCCGTGGAAGTTCGTTGTAAAATTTCCGGTTTTAAACCAAATGTCTCGTTTGATCTGAGGGGCAAACCAATCTCGCTTCGATCATTTATAATCGAACGGCGAAAGAAGCCAGAGTGTGTGTTTTTGTGTTGTTCGCGAATTTGTTCGAGGTTTGTGTTAGCGTGAGGTTGTCTTAGATTAGCTAGTTGTTTTAAGTGTTGTTTCTTTGATAGGATTAGCGCATGTTAGGAGTAGCTATAAATTTAGTGGAGACTTTGCCAGCAAGTGTGGTGAAAACAGAAGGTAAAGTTTGTCTGGGTTTGGCTGTAACTGTGTAACCTAACCGCGTCGAACAGCCGTTCGACGGCTTTTTACGTTTTATTTAAAAGCGCTTGGCGAAGCCATAAAACCCACCGCCAGCAAAGTACATCCACCCTCCTACCGCACACTTCTGGGACATACCGTCAGCCAGGACAAGGCCCGTTCCGCCAGCCGCCGCACACTTAGGCGGCCTATGCTGATTCGCTGATCGGACTGATCGGCGCGTGCTGTAGCAGTTATCGACGCCATTGCAGAAACCACGACCGTACCTGGATGGGGCGGTGATTGCAGATTGAACCGATTGCTGTCGGATGCTGAATAAGTAGAAAGGAGAGGTAGTAGCCGCCGATCGAGTGAGTACGAACCATAAAAATCCCTGCGCAGGTTGATATAAACCAGTTAAGCCAAGACCCCCACCTTGAGAGAAGCTTTATGGCGTAGCCATTAGACACTCCACCCACGCACACTATAGGTTAGTGAGCTAGTTGTAGATGGCCAGAATTTAGTTAGTAGTGAAACGAAGCATGCTTGTAAATATAATTGTAAAAGTAATATAGTGCGTTTCCCTGTTGTTGAAGTGATGTTTTTGATGATTTAGGTATTCTAAGGTGTCTCACGTCTCGCGTTCGTTCTAGTTTGTTTGTTTTGGTACTCCAGGTGGACTGCCTGGGAAAACAGTCCCCGCACTCTGGTTACGCTAAACTGGGCAGCAATCTGATTGCTCAGAATTGGTCCAGTGAGGAGAATCACGAGTTCGGTGTTTGAGGCTTTAGGATTATTTTCGCGAATTTCTGCGGTATTGAAACGCATGAGACTGAGTACCTTAGTGAAGTGCATCTGCCTTTTCGTTTTCCCTCAGTTTATTACCCTGACCTGCCCTGAGGCGGAGTTTCTGGCCGGGCAAGCCAAGACAGGCAAGTGGTCCTCTCTGAGGTGGCGCTTAAGCCACTTGCTTGAAGATACGGGGAACGGAACCGCGGATTTAAGAGTGTGGCTTTCAGGCCCGCTACAACGAGAGACGTAAGTCTATGTAATTTTTTACTCATCAAACTCTTCATTTATATAATTGTGTGAATGCGGATATTGCACGCGATACGACCATGACGCAATAAGCGCTAATTTCAGAGAAAATTGATATTGCATCAATCGGCCTTCAAGGCTATTACTGTAGGAATGTTGTGACTTTGTGAGGTATACCCAGATACTTGTTCAAGTTTCACTGTGACCGTTTAGTCGAAGATTTCGTTCGGTCGATGAATATCGTTATTGACAAAAACCGACGAGAAAGATACTCATCGATTTCGTAATAAACGAGCTTCACGCGCATTATTAGTCTATTTCGTCAATTCCAAAACCACGGTGATCTGAAAACACAAACCTTCCTTTCAACCGCAGTAGCGGAGATGCAGAGGTTTACTCGGTTAGACCGGTTTAGCCGAAGATTGTTCGCACGTTGCTTCTATAATAGAGCGTATACCTTTCAAAGATTCGCGCCTGCTGAAGTGCATTTGTTTTCTAGACGATACTCGGGAATGGTAATACTTTCAAATACTTGGATGCTTCTGATGAAGAATGGTTTTTGTGCGCGCAGCCCGCTTAGACCCGCAGAGTTGGACAAAAAGATGCTCATCGTTCGTCGTCGTAATGAATTATTCCCCCCGTTATACTGTCCAATTCAGTCACTTACCACGGTGACATTACCCTTTCTTTCTATCGTAGTCATGGAGATGCAGAGGTAAGTTTGGTATCCGACAACAACGACTGTTATACCCCATTTCGTATAACTTGCTTCCTTATCCTAACGATCATAGGACGTGGCTGTCATCGTTATTGATCCATACAAAGTGGTAACTACTGAATTATTGTACACTGAAGGTGGCGAACTGTTCCCAAGTAGTCATGTACGAGGTTTCTTGTAAAGCTTCACTAGCTCAGATCAATCACGGAGAAGCAACGAAATGTGTGGTCTTAAAGCTCAAGATCAAGTATTTTCAAGGCTATAACAAGTATTCGGAAGAGCTTAGTGAATGATTTTTATCAAACTGCAACTGTGATTAGAAGCCACTGTAAATGCGCAGTAGTGTGATGTTCACCAGAATTCGATGATATTGCGTATAAACCATGGTATATACAAATCTAATCCTATTTCAAATCATAAAGTTTGACAAGTTCTGCTCAAGATGCTGACTCCTTTACTCACCACAGTGATAAGTGATTTTTTATGTGCAAAAATGAGAAAAATTCGTTTCATTTCTCAATTTTTGGTAGATTAAAAAAATCCAGCTTTTATAAAATAAAAAATAATTAATAGAACAACGATACTATGGCTCCAAAATCATTATGTTTTGTGTAAAAAGTCATTAGTGTAAATTACAGTATTAATTATTTCAGTAAAAATTCCAACGTCAAAGAAGGAGCATCCGCTATTACGCAATGATCACGCTCGACGTGAATAACGCGTTTATTAACATTAGTTGGAGCTCTATAGCTCTCGCGCTACGGAGCCTTAACGTACCGGTGTCGTTGTTTAAGATCTTGGAAAACTACTTCCAGAATCGTATACTCGTTACCAACACAGACGAGGGTCAGAAATGCGCCCTAGTCACCGCAGGAGTACCGCAAGGTTCTATCCTGAGCCCGGTGTTGTGTAATACCAGTTAAGACGATGTGTTGAAACTTAAACTCCCTCTCGGACTTATGATTGTGGGCTTTACGGACGACATAACCTTAGAAGTCTATGGCGAAGCCATAAACGAGGTCGAGTTGAAAGCTGTACTTTCAATTAAAATCGTGCGATACTGGATGCGCTCTATGAACCACAAGACGGAGGTCTTTGTGGTAAACAACCGGAATTCGAAGCAGGAGGCAAAAATTAGTGCTGGTGGATGCATTACAGCCTCAAAGTGGTCCTTGAAACTCTTAGAGGTGATGGTCAACGACATGCTCACTTTTGGGACCCACGTTGACTACTCCTGCAAGAGCGCTTCAACGGCCATCGCGTCATTATCACGTATGATAATTGCTCAGCGGTATACGGCAGCAAGCGCAAACTGCTTGCCAGCGTGACTACATCCATATCCAGGTGGGAAAGCACCTACCGGCTAATGTGCCTGAGGGTTGCGAGCGCGTTTCACACGGTTCATACGAGGCAGTATGTGTACTGGCTGGCAAACTGCTTCGATGGGGTATATGTGCGCGAACGAGGCCATCTGGACAACGCGACTATTTCCCGGATCACTACCAGGCACCAATCGACAAAATGCTTTAGACTGTGCAATTATTATTCTTAAGTTGTCAAACATTTTGATTTACATAACTGACTTTTGATAGAAAACATTGACCTCAGTAACGAAACACTAACAGAAGCATTGTAGAAGCATCTCATCGGAATGCAAACTTTGTCCGAGATGCAAGCTAAAATCTCCCATTCCGACAAAATATTTTGACAACCATGTCAAAACTAATCTATTGATAATTAGCGTTGAGTAGTAGCATCATCCTCCTACAATCTTGTTGCCATTTATATTTACAATAATTTTCCCTACCTTTCTTTCACCCCAGAATGGAACCTTCCTCGGTCCGGTGCTGTCCATCCCGATGATGATGTTCGCCGGTTTCGGAGTGACGCTGCGCGATCTTCCGGGCTATCTGAAGTGGGGGACGCACATCTCCTACCTGCGCTACGGTCTCGAGGGTTACGTAAATGCAATTTACGGCGAGAATCGTGCCACGATGGACTGTGAGCTGAAGCCATACTGTCACTATAGGTCAGTTTTGATACTATCCAGATTTAATTAGAAGAAGTCTAAACTTTTCTATTGTTATTTATAGGTACCCAGCAAAGTTCCTGTCGGAAATTTCCATGGAGGGCGACCAGTTCTGGAAGGATTTATACGCACTGTCGATAACGCTGGTTCTGGTGCGCATTTTGTGCTACTTCGCACTCCGCTGGAAGGTTATGGCGGTACGATGAGAACCCTCCCGAGCTAACGGAGTACTGCTGTGCGGTTGCGGTTATTACATACAAACAACCCATGCCAAACTTGTTGCCAAATTTCGAAAAGACAAACAACCATTTCGAATCATTTGTATTTTGTATATAAGGAATGATATTTTATCAGTAGATAGTGATATTTATTTTGTAGGGGTAAGCGGGGTAAGACCGCCCCCTTAAGCAATTCTGTTTATAGAAAAAAAAGTTGCGGCTGCAATTTCATTTTTTCTTCGCTAAGAGGTTCTTCTATTCAATACCCGCATTTAAAAAATAGGAACTGAAATATTTTTGTTTATTTTCCAGCTTTTTTTTTAATTTTAAAAATTCATTGAAAATGTGCAGATCTTTTTCATGCGGGGTAAGCCCACCCACCAGCGGGGTAAGATCGCCCACCATTTTTTGAGGATAAACAATATTTTTAGTGCCAAAACGGTTGATTCTATCGGTATAGTGTCTCTGACAAAGTTGTAGATGGTATATTTTTTCTTTTTAAATAAAATATACACTGTGAAAAATCTGAAAAAAAAATTTTTTCTAAGTTTTAACTTATTTTGTTTTCTGATTATTCAAGTTCAAATAAATGTTTAGGTAACTCTTTTGGTTTTCAAAATAAATTGATTTTTCAGAATTGGGGTTTTACAAGATATTGAACTCATAATATACCTATCTTTAAGCTTAAATTAAAAATCATCAACCCTATCTGTATGATTCTTTGAAGACCTATTATGTATAGAAAAGCATCTTGGTTGGTTAATGACTGGACCAAAGGCGCATAACAGTTCCCACTAGTGAACCTTCAGCCTTCCAGCTACCGTACCCCTACCTTCTCGTGGTACCAACTGATGTGCGAGTAACCAGTGGAAAGATCGGGTAACCAACCCTGGTGGGACTGCTGGTCGCATGCCGACAGGGGGCGGGGCTTCCTTTCTCGAGAGGGAGTTTCCTGGAATCGACACTGTTTATTACTAAAACTTGGGCCGGATCAGAGCGGCCACACTGTCGGGATTTTCGGTGCTATATACTGGAACAAAAAACTTGCACGGTTACAGTGCTGGGACTCTGGGAGGCACCCAGCCTTTATTCGGACGTGGAGAGATCTAAGGCGTCACAACCGTTTCATATAAAGGTTTATTCGAGACTGATATCTATCACATTTTATCGTTCTACTCAGGCTGAGATGCGATTCTATGGATGCTACCGGGTGTCGATAAGAATCGATCTAATCGATATTATATGATCGTTGGTGCGATCGTGTGCGTGTGGGATCAGTGCCTGGTAGCACCAATCAATAGCGTTATCGAACTCTGTCTCTGTTTCACAACATCCTGGCCGCCTTGAAAGTATTTTCAAAACATTTTTCTCAGTTTAGATGATAGTGCTATCACATCTCCTATTTCTACTCTACTACTGGTAACTACTGTATGATAACATATGACATTAGAACGATACGTAAAAATATAATATGGAGCTTTCGACTTAAAATATTCGCTTTTTGCTACTGCTGGCAATCAGTGTTCACACCGCCGAAAAATAGTGTTTGGTTGCCGCTTTCTTGTGAGATTTTACTATATGTGGACTGTATGGTGTTTGCTGCTTCTGGCTGGAACTCTGCTGCTGCGGGGATGCCTGCTGCTTATGGATTGACGTATGCTGTACGCTGCCTCTGCCATGGACGAATAGACTGTATGCTGTTGGCTGCTATTCTGCTTCCTCGAACGATGGACGCATATCATCGTATTTCCTCAGTGGACTCACCACCGATCGACGTAACGGGACTGAAAAGATGAGAGGGTGCTTTTAATCAGAAATGATGAATCTTTACAGGACTTCCCTGGAGCGGAGGCCTTCGCGACCTCCGCGGGTGCCTTCAGCACCGATGCTGATAGGCCGAGGTATGCTTTCGGATATCTTCTTATCACTGGGGACTTCTTGGACAGTTACTGGAACTCTCGTGGGCTGATGATGTGCTGGATGAGCGAACAAACTGGTTTCTGTTCGATAGCTGACTGACTGCTGATACTTTCTGAGGGAGTCATCGTAACGCTGGCCAATGCGTTCAGACGACCGCCGAACAAATCCATCCTTCGACTTGCTGTTGACTTTAATTCTTCTGGGGACTAATCGTGCCACAAAGGCATTGCTGACCTGACGATTCAAACGAGAGTGCAATAATTTTTTTATTATCATGTGGAGACAGGCAGTCTCCACGGCGCAACATGCGCCGAGTCTAGAGCGCAACATGCTGCACTAGACCAGAAATAGCTTAAAGCTATGGGCAACGAATATGTGAACCATGGATTGACGTTTCTGGAGGATGCGATACGGACCTTAGAATGGCAGGCAACAGCATTATTGGACAGCGGTCCAGTGAGCAATGGGCAACCATGCTGACAAAAAAGAAATCATATTACTTTTTGAACAAATAAAAATACATAAAGACTTAACTGGGGTGCGGGGGTCTTTTCCAACCCCCGCAGGCGTCCGAAACGCCTTGTTCGATGAGAAGAAGCTAGTGGTCACTCTCAGCGAGTGGTTGATTGTCTCGTATTGGCAAGACGCAAATTTTGGAAATGCCTCTCTGATACACTCCATCTTTCGTTTTCACAGTAGCTACTCTAACGCACCCATCGCTGCCTGTATGCACCTGAGTGACTCTGCCCAACATCCACCGCAACGGTGGTAAGTTTTCCTCCTTCAATAATACCATCGTACCTATGCGTAAGTTGTCTCTGCGTCTGGTCCACTTTGTGCGGTTGTGCAGATCTGAAAGGTACTGTGTTGACCATTTTTTCCAAATCGTTTGCACAAAGCTTTGACTTCTCTGCCACAGTGATAATCTGTTCTCTGGTATCTCTTCTAAGTTTGGTTCAGCTATACTGATTAGTGGTCGCTGGACTAGGAAGTGGCCTGGTGTCAGCACTGCTAGATCATTTGGGTCGCTGCTTAACGGAGTCAAGGGACGTGAGTTCAAACAGGCCTCAATTTGAACCAAAACCGTCACAAATTCGTCATACGTCAGATTTCGAGTACCGATTGTCTTCTTGAAATGCGTTTTAAACTACTTAACCGCCGCCTCCCACTACCCACCAAAGTTAGGGGATCTGGCGGGAATGAATTTGAATTCAATACTATCGTTGTTTGCTTCTTTAATCACTGCTTCCTGAAACTGCTGCGCACAAAATAATTTGGCCAGCTCGTCAAGCTCTCTTCACACATGATGAGAATAGGTTTCGATCTGCGGGCCACGAATCTTCGTAAAGCGGCCAGGAATGCCTGGGTTGTGAGATCAGCAACCACTTCCAGGTGAACCGCTTTTGTCACCAAACATACGAAAACAGCGACGAAGCACTTTATCGGTCGATTCTTTCGACCCGGGTACAACATATAAAATGGGCCACAGTAATCCAAACCAACTTTGTGGAACAGTGGAGCTGGATTTACTCTTTCTTCGGGTAGGTCTGCCATCAGTTGATCCTGCACCTTTGGTTTACTCCGGAAACAAGGCACGCATTGGTATATAATTCTTCTTGCAGCTCTCCGAATGTTTAATGGCAAAAATCGCTCACGAACGCAAGAAATTAGCAGCTGTTGGCCTGCGTGATAATACTTGTGGTGATAATGATGTAAAATCAGAACAGTAAGCGGGTGTCGATCATCAAGAATAATGGGATGTTTTCTACCGACGGATGTTTCTGCGTGCTTTAGCCGGCCGCCAATGTGCATTACGCCGTTGATAAGCTTAGGATTTTTTCCTACCAGTCTAGATGATTCTGCAACCTGGTTTCCTTTGGACAGGGCTGCAAGTTCCGTAGGAAAACATTCGTGTTGTGACAGCCTAACCAGAAGCATCAAGGCTTCTTCTGACTCAGCATATGTTATAAACCCAAGCTTGCGATTCGCACGGTTGGCCTTTCTAGCGTTGTGGGCAAATCGTCGCAGTAACGCAACCAACCGAACCAGTGACAATAACGATGAGCGTAATGAGAAAATCTCACTGTTAGTTACAACGTGTGTTGCCAAAACTATCGAAGCCTTCTCCTCTTGACGAGCAGCCCGTTCATCCTCCTTCGACTCTTGGCTAGTATGTGGCCAAGTCCCTTTGTCCTGTCGTAGCCATGTAGGTCCACACCACCATAAAGTTGAATAATTTAGCTGTGCAGGTGACATTCCCCGTGACACTATATCCGCAGGATTCTCTACTCCTGCCACGTGATTCCAACTACAGGTCGGACTCGATTATATACAGTCTTCGAAAAATTTTCACTGTATATAATCGAATCCTCTATATAATCGAATCAGAAAAAAAATATTTTTTTTTTGTTTATTTTGCATAAATATTTTGTTGTTTTTGAATAAATAAGTAGGATTTTTGTGACTAACCCCCTTAAAGTCAATTAAAGAAATAGTTATCGGTTTCCGTTATACTCTACTAAATTTTTTGAAAATAAATATTGAAATTCGACTGTGACGTACAGTCTTCCTCAGTGCTTATGTGGACTGGTCCACAGACCATGTATGTATAGATTTCGTATGATGTATGTATAGGTTTCGTAGTTACTCTTTATGTTATTGCAGTCAGCCATGGCAAGAACACTACACCGTGCTGCACGGGTGCCACTTTTGCATAGAAACACTACACGGCGTTTACGGTCGTTCTTACACATTACGCAGTGCAAGTTGCAATACACGCCGTGTAGTGTTTTAAATATTTTCTCCGTAGTGCGTGTTTTAAACATGGCTGATTGCAGCAAACCTTAAGAAAAATTTTGATCAGTGTGTATTGTTTTTGTTTACTCTTTTAGTTGTGATATTGTTGTGCTGCGTTTTCAAGCAATTCAGAACAAAAAATGGCAAGTGCTTACGTAAAAGCCAGGAAACGAAGAAACGTTTTTTTTTCTGTCGGTTCGTGACGTACAACAAAAATACAACATCGCTGAAGCAGCTGTGTATCATTTAAAAAAATACTGTGTATCATTTGAAAAAAGACAAAGAACGGACTTTTATGAATCAATAAGGAAGCGCTTATTTATAACGTAACGCAAGAATAATTATTGTTGATCTCCTTTCCCCCTTTGCCATGCTTTTTGTTTAAATTTTCCGTATGTGTTGCAACACTTTGCCAACCCAACACTATTTCCCGTTTCCTGAGCGTTACATAATTTGTAAACGTTCCCTCGCGATATTTCTGTTTTAGATCAGCTTTACTTTACTTGAAAGATTATGGCTCAAAAACCAACGTTTTGGGTCAAAAAATGTTGCGTTACGTCATATTGGACTGAAAGGAACGTCCATTAATTACGTACCGTAAATAAAAACTATTTTCGACCCCCTCTTTCCTCTAGGTAACGCTCTTTGTATAGATCTTCAAAATTTTAAGTATTGGTTGCGACGTTTCGTCAGATCTCTACCTCCCCCAAGCGTTACGTATTTTTGGACGATCCCTATACGACATTGCTGCTTTAGGTAAGTTATACTTAAAATTGAAAAAAAAAATTAATTTTTTTATGATTCGATTATATACAATTTTGTATATAATCGAATCATATATAATCGAGTCAATATATAATCGAGTCTGTATATAATCGAGTCCGACCTGTACTGCCTTTCGTGTGATGTTGGATGTCAGAGACCCTGTTAGCTACGAACGGCTGCCAGCGAGATGGAGTCGAAGCTAGCCAGCACTTAACGATCATGGAGTCGGTCCAGAACGTAACCTTGGAACCAAAGGAGATGGTGCTTCTGACCTCTTCATACAGGTGACTCAATAGCATCGCAGACGACAGCTCTAAGCGTGAAATAGACTGTTTCTTCTTCTTCCTCTTTAAATCTTCCAACGGTGAAACTTTGGATTTAGACGTTAGCAGACGTACGGCTACGGTATCATCATCCCATACACTTCTCAGGTAAATGCAGGCTCCGTATGCCTTCTCGGAGGCATCGCAGAACCCATGCAACTCCACTTCTATACATTTTGAGCTGGCACCAATCCAACGCGGTACAGTGATGGTATCAAGGCTCATCATATTTCTCCGAAACTCCAACCAATATGCTTCGAACTCTTCAGGTAATGGCATATCCCACTCAATCTTTTCCTTCCACAAATCTTGTAAAAATACCTTCGCTAGGATAACGACAGGACTTACCAAGCCTAGCGGGTCGAATATGCGAGCGGCATCAGACAGGACGACTCTCTTCGTGACGATAGCACTGCTATTCCATTTTGGTACATTGAATCGAAAATTGTCGCTGTACGAATTCCACAGTAAACCAAGAGTTTTCACTGCCGCACTCGAGGAATCCAGTTCTTTGGTACCCTCTTCATCGCACAGGTGGGGCGGCAGATCTTTTAGCACCTCTTTTTTGTTAGTTCGCCATTTCCGCAGCATAAAACCTGCTGATTTCAAAAGCTGGCTTGTTTGTGACACCAGCTCGCGTGCTTGCTCAATTGAATCTGCCCCCGATAGCATGTCGTCGACATAAAAGTCTTTATCTACTGCTCTCGCTCCGATGGGGTAGCTCTGGCATCCTTGCTTTGCCAGGGTTTGCAAGCATTTCGTCGCCAGATATGGGGCAGATGCTGTCCCGTACGTCACCGTGGTGAGTTTATAACTCTTGACAGGATCGCTAGGAGAATCTCGCCAAAGGATTCTTTGCACATCTTTGCGACGTCGGCCACTACGGCGATCATGTGGCAGCGAAAACGAAGTATAATCGTGAGGAGATCCTCCTGAACGACAGGGCCTACCATCAATGCGTTATTGAGAGAAATTCCAGTGGATGTTGCGCATGATGCGTCGAACACAACGCGAAGTTTCGTTGTGGTACTGTCAGGCTTGATGACAGCATGATGCGGCATGTAATATGTTCGCCCTTCAGCTTCATAATCATTTGTTTCTACCATATGGCCCATAAGCATGTATTCATGAATGAATTCCGTATAGAGGAGCCTTAGGGTTTCATTTGCCATCAGACGACTTTCGATGCCCAAAAATCGTTTTAACGCGGTCGCTTTCGATTCACCAAGTTTGCAAATTACTGACTCCTTCTTTGGTAGACTGACGACAAATCTGCCATCCTTCTCTTGGATCGTCGTGTCGCTGAAGTGCTTCTCGCATGCACTCTCCTCTATCGACATTGTACTTTTGACATAACATGACTCTAACTCCCAAAACTTGTTTAACTGCTCTTGAATATCAATAAGTGGTTCTGTCTCTGCAACCAGCACTACCCGCGGTAAAATGGTGGATTCTCCGACAACTACTCCTGACACTATCCAACCGAGTAACGTATTTTGGATTGTAGGACCATGCTCTCCTAGCCGTTGCCTTCCCTCACACAGTAAATCGTAGAAAGTTCTGCTCCAATTATAAGATCCACACCACTGGGTATATTGAACTGTGGATCAGCGAGCATAATCTCCTTGGGCGTCTCCAACTGTTGCAGAGGGTTCAATGGAATGTTTGATGTGACCTAAGATAAAACATGAAATTTCATTGGCAGGGATGTACACGCGGTACTCCCTTGTAAAGAGCTCGTAGCTAGCAATTTCGTTTGCTTGCTTCAAGCTACTCACGACAACTCGCAGTTTGTTCGGCCTCACCTTCGTAATCTCGGTTACGGCCGAAAACTGTTTTGCCAGGTCTTTGCCTATTTGAATTATATTCAAAGGTTTTTTTATGGGCCGGAAGTAAACAACGTAGGGACCGCTAGCGGCATCTGGGTAAGCTTTTACCCGTATTCCCGGTACCCTTGGTACGGGGCTAGGTAGCGGGGAAGGTAGAGAGTTCAATATCGTAGCGCTGCAGGAGGTATGCTGGAAGGGGACGATGGTGCGTACGTACGGGGATGGTCACACCATCTACCAGAGTTGTGGAAGCACACATGAGCTGGAAACAGCTTTTAAAGTGATGGGAGAGATGCAGAAGCGGGTGATCGGGTGGTGGCCAATCAGCCTTAGAATGTGCAGGTTGAGGATCAAAGGCCGTTTCATCAACATTAGTATTATCAACGTGCATAGCCCACACCTCGGAAGTACCGATGACGACAAGGACGAATTCTACGCGCAGTTGGAGAGTGAATATGACCGCTGCCCAAAACATGATGTCGAGATCATCATCGGTGATTACAACGCTCAGGTTGACCAGGAGGAGGAGTACAGACCGGTGATTGGACGATTCAGTGCACACCAGCTGACGAATGAAAATGGCCTCAGACTAATCGACTTCGCCACCTCCAAGAACATGGCCATACGTAGCACCTTTTTTCAGCATAGCCTCCACCATAGACTCACCTGGAGATCACCGAATAGAACAGAAACACAAATCGACCACGTTTTGATAGATGGTCGGCACTTCTCGGACATTATCGATGTCAAATCACATCGAGGCGCTAACATCGATTCGGATCACTACCTAGTGATGGTTAAGATACGCCAAAAACTGTCCGTTGTGAATAACATACGGTACCGTCGCCCGCCACGGTATAATCTCGCGCGACTGAAGCAACACGACATCGCAACACAGTACGCGTCATCGCTCGAAGCTGCACTGCCAGAAGAGGGAGAGCTTGAAGAAGCCCCTCTAGGGGATCGCTGGAATGCCTTGAAAACAGCTATCAGCAGTGCTGCGGAGGAAGTCCTGGGACACGTGCAACCGAATCGACGTAACGAGTGGTTTGACGAAGAATGTCGGCAGATTTTGAACGAGAAGAACGCAGCGCGGGCAACAATGCTGCGTAGAGCCACCCGTCAGAATGTGGAGCGATATAGACTGAAACGGAGGCAGCAAGTCCAACTCTTCAAGGAAAAAAAGCTTCGCCAGGAAGAGGAGGAATGTGAAGAACTCGAGCAGCTGCACCGCACACACGAAACACGAAAGTTCTACCAAAAACTCAACGGATCCCGCAGAGGCTTTGTCCCACGAGCCGAAATGTGTAGGGATAAGAATGGAGGCATTTTGACGGATGATCGTGAGGTGATCGAAAGGTGGAAGCAGCACTACGGTGAACACCTGAATGGCGTGCAAGCAGGAGACCACAACAGGAGCGGAGAAGACGTGGTCGGTGCAACGAACGACGAAGATGTGCCACCCCCCACAATAAGCGAAGTTAAGAACAACAAAGCGGCCGGAAAAGACGGCATCGGAGCTGAGCTTATTAAGATGGGCCCCGACAAAATGGCTAGCTCGCTGCATCGGCTGATCGTCGAGATCTGGGAAACAGAACAGCTACCGGAGGAGTGGAAAGAAGGGGTTATCTGCCCCATATACAAAAAGGGCGACAAACTAGACTGCGAGAACTATCCAGCGATCACAGTCCTGAATGCCGCCTACAAAGTGTTTTCCCAGGTCACCATTAGCCAGCAGGTTTGTAGGAAGCTATCAGGCCGGCTTCATGGAAGGACGGTCTACAACTGACCAAATCTTTACACTGCGGCAGATCCTCCAAAAGTGCCGTGAGTTTAGAGTCCCCACACACCATCTTTTCGTCGATTTTAAAGCCGCATACGATTCAATAAACCGACAAGAGCTATGGAAAATTCTAGACGAAAACGGCTTCCCGGGGAAGCTGACAAGACTGATTAAGGCTACGATGGAGGATGTGAAGTGTTGTGTGAGAATTTCGGGTGGAACGTCGGACCCATTCGAGTCTCACAGGGGCTCCGACAAGGTGATGGTCTCTCCTGCTTATTGTTTAACGTCGCGCTAGAGGGTGTTATGAGACGAGCGGGGTTTGACATGCGGGGCACGATTTTCAACGGATCGGGTCAATTTGTTTGCTTTGCGGATGACGTGGATATTGTCGGCAGAAAATTTGAGACGGTGGCAGACCAGTATACCCGACTGAAACGTGAAGCAAATAGGATCGGACTGAAGATTAATACGTTAAAAACTAAGTATATGCTTGCAGGTGGGTCCGAGCACGACAGGGCACGCCTAGGCAATACGGTAACAATCGACGGGGATGAGTTCGAGGTGGTCGAGGAGTTTGTGCACCTCGGCTCTCTGGTAACTGAGAATAACGATACCAGCCGGGAGATGAGGAGACGTATTATCAGTGGAAGTCGTGCTCACTATGGGCTCCATAAAAAACTACGGTCGCATAATCTGAGTCTTCACACCAAGTGTATCCTGTACAAAACGCTAATAAGACCGGTCGTTCTCTACGGGCATGAGACGTGGACAATGCTCGAGGAGGACTTGCGAGCACTCGGAGTTTTTGAACGTCGGGTGCTAAGAACCATCTTTGGCGGTGTGCAGGAGAACGGAGTGTGGAGGCGTAGGATGAACCACGAGCTTGCGCGCCTCTACGGTGAACCCAGTATTCAGAAAGTGGCTAAAGCTGGAAGGATACTGTGTGTTACTGTCTCTGCTATGCGACTGCTTCGTTTGAAGGTTGCGAAAAAAGCGAAAGATTGGATAGCAAAACCATCTGACAGTATGTAGATACTCACGTACTAGATGTGTGCCAATATAACAGTTCGCACAGTTGTGATACTCGCTTATACACCAAAAGGAATGCATACGTTCAATTTATTTGACTGTTTATTCAATCCTCAACATACTCCCGCCCCTACACCAGTGTTTCCTTCAAAGGGTAATAAACATAACTTTGCAAGCGATCTGTTGATTTCACCTCTTGAAGTCAAAAGTGGTGCCACCCTGACACGTCCATCCGGTCCTGGGTGAACTTGAATTACACGTCCTGTGATCCATGTACACGGCGGTAAGTTATCCTCTTTGATTAGGCACAACTGACCGATTAGCAGATCGGGTTCCTTACGAGACATTTTTTTTGAGCTTTGTTGCAGGTTGTTCAGATACTCAAGTCTCCATCGTTCCCAAAACACATGTAAGTTTTTCTGTATTTGTTCATATCTCGTTAACCGATTTGAATAGTATTGGAAATAGTCCCTATCTGGCATAGCATTTATTGGCCCTCCAATTATAGGTGTTAAGGGGTTTGGGTCGCTGGGATCAGATGACATGGGTGAAATTGGTCTTGAGTTCAAACAACCCTCTATTTGTTTGAATAAAGTCAATATTTCCTCATATGTGGGTATTGTAGAACCAAGTACCCTACGCATATGATGCTTAACACCTTTGACTCCTGCTTCCCATATTCCGCCAAAAGCAGGTGATCGAGGAGGTATAAATTTCCACTCGACTCCTTTTCCCTTGCAAAACTCCTGGATGTCTGGCGCGACCTTGTAATTGAAATTCTCATTTAATGTCTTAATCTCGTTTCTGGAGCCCACAAAATTAGTAGCGTTGTCGCAATAGATAGTTCTACTCCAACCCCTTTGACCAGCAAACCTTCTTAAAGCTGCTATGAAATCGGATGTTGATAGCCCTGTTACTAGTTCTATATGAACTGCTCGAGTTCTTAGGCAAATAAATAGTGCAAAGTATACCCTGTGTGTTTTTTGAGTCCGCACAAATACTTCCTTGGCGTTGAATGGTCCACCAAAGTCAATCCCACATGTTTGAAATGGTCTGCCTGGATTCACTCGTTCACTAGGAAGTTGTCCCATAACTTGATTAAGCGGTTTTGGATTGTTGCGGTAGCATTTTAAACATTCGTGTACCACTCTACGAGGTTAATTGCGACCGTGAATAGGCCAATATTTCAATCTCATCGCATAAAGTAGACCTTGTGCTCCTACATGTAGATTTTCCAAATGATAATAAACGGCCAACAAATATGCTAACTTGCGTTTCGATGACAAAATAATTGGGTGCTGCTGGTTAAATTCCACACCGGCCGCCTGAATGCGTCCTCCGACGCGAAGAACCTGACGATCATCTAAGAATGGTTGAAGAGTTATGAGGGTGCTAGAACTGGGCAACGATTTATTTTTCTTTAACAGTTGAATCTCGGTTGCAAAGTATATAGTTTGTGCCATTCGAACAATGCACAACTGAGCATCATCTAGCTCCTTCAACGTAAGTGGCCCTGTTTCTCTTTCAATTTGCTGTATGTGACAGTTTCGTTTGAAACGCAGACAGTATGCTACAACTCTCTGCAACTTTTCTAATTTCGAATAACGATCCAGTAATGAGTAGTTTACTTCGCAACGAGAGTCTACTTGTTGTTGCTCTTGTGTGATCATGACTCTTGATGGCCTTTGAGTCCACGTGCGATCGCGTCCTTCGAGGAATGCAGGGCCCTTTCACCAAATCGTGCTCTCCGCTAGCTTTTGTGTAGACGTTCCCCGGGATATAAGATCTGCTGGGTTCCCCTTTGACCCGACGTGATTCCAGTTTTCGATTGGTGACATATCATTTATCTTCCTAACGCGATTGCTGATGAAGGTTGGTCTTTTCTTTGTCGGGTTGGAGATCCAATCTAATGTGACCATCGAAATAGTCCAGTAATAGATCCCGTGTACTTCGATCGCAAGTGCTTCCTTGGCTTTAGCCATGTGTTCTACCAGCAAAGTTGCCGCTCGTAGCTCCATGCGTGGGATGGTTGTGTCTTCTGTGTTCGTCTTTTTACTGCTTGGTGCGATTCGGGATTTTGAGCACAACAGCCTGACATTGATACCTTCTTCATTGGCCGTTCTTACGTAAATAACCGCACCATAAGCACGTTTGGCTGCGTCTGCGAATCCGTGAAGTTCTACCAAGCAACCTTTGCTGTGTACGTATCTAGGAATAGAGATTTTGTTAATTTCTTCCACCTGCTTACAGAACCATTTCCATTGATTCTTAATTTGTTCTGGAAGTTCTTGATCCCATTCTAGCTTTACCGACCAAATGTCTTGCTTTGTTAATTTGCCATGTAGAACGATCGGACTTGTAATCCCTAGAGGATCGAAAATTTTTTGCACCTCTGACAATACGTTTCGTTTTGTGATTCTTCCTCTGTATGCCTGAAGGGCACTGGGTACTGAAATGCCACTGCGACATTCTTGCTGATTGTCTTTTGTGGCGGGCCCCGATTGCTGTGCACAGGTTACGGATTGTTCGTACTCATTGATGGAGTAGAACTGTTTTGTTGTAAACCTGTACCCCAATTAGGTACAACATAGTTGATGAAACTAATGACCTGCTTGGGATTGGAGCTCCATGCTTGGTATGGAGTTAAAAGATAACTTCCTAAGAAGTTGTACCTAGAGGAAGCAAGAGCTTCGCAAGAGCAAAGCAAATGCTCTGAACTCTCTGGTTCCGATTTGCAGAATCGGCAGGTGTCGTTCAACACTACGCCGATTTTCTTTAAATGATAAAAAGCGGGACAGTGTCCGGTGAGGAGTCCCGTGATTATCCGTAGGTCACTACGATTTAGACTAAGTAGCTTTCTGGCGGTTCCAGGGTTCGGATAGATAAACTGTTTGCCTTGTCTACAACCCTGTGCCTGTTGCCATTGGGATACTATTTCTAGCCTTTCCCAAGTTAAGAGTTCGCTTTTGATAGCGGAAATGGACGTACCCAGAAACGGCTCGGGACCAATAAACCGCTGAGCTGATCCCTGTCTTGCTAGGTAGTCAGCGTGTTCATTACCTTCGACTCCGCAGTGTCCGGGCACCCAAAACAGAAAAACTGAATTCTGTCGGGAAAGTTCCCGTAGAGTTTCAATGCATTCCCAAACAAGTTTGGAAGCGCATTTGACGGACTTAAGTGCTAGTAGTGCTGCTTGACTGTCCGAGAATATACCGATTTTCGCATGTCTGTAGTTGCGTTGCAGACATATTTTTGCGCAGATATATATGGCATATACCTCTGCTTGAAAAACGGTGGGCCATTTTCCCAGGGAAAACGTTTCCCTGATACCGGGTCCGTATATACCAGATCCCGTTAGGGATCCCATTTTCGAGCCGTCCGTATAAAAATTGACGATGCCAGGTGGAAGATTAGGCCCTCCATTGTTCCACATAGAGCGGTTTGTTTCAATCACTCTATATGGAATATCCATGTTGGACCTAACGTCCATCCAGTCGGAGACTGTGGTTAATAGCGGAGTTAGTTTGAACTCCCTAAGTATGCGAAGGTGGCCGATTTGGTCCCCTTCAAGTATGGTTTTCCTCCTTTGCAACCTTAGAGCGCCAAGCTCTGCTTCCTTTTTCACATGAAGATGTAGAGGTAGTAGGCAAAGCATAGCTTCCATGGCTGCAGTTGGAGTTGTTCGCATAGCGCTGGTAACCGAAAGACATGCAAGTCTTTGAACTTTTTTGAGTTTGGCTTGCGCAGTCATTTCGTTCACCTTAGGCCACCACACTAGGGCAGCATAGGTGATTCTTGGTCGGGCAATGGTCTTGTAAGACCAGAGTGCCAAGTCTGGTTTCAGTCCCCAGGTCTTACCGAAGAGAGTTCTGCAGGCCCAGATCGCTGAGATCGCTTTCTTAGCGGCATGATCCAGTTGTGCAGACCAGTTCAGTTTCTTGTCCAGAATAATTCCGAGATATTTGACTTCATTGCTGAAGCCCAGTCTAACTCCACTCAGTATTGGAGGAGTGATGGAGATCGTCCTTCGTCTGCTGAATGGAATTAGGACTGTTTTTAAGGGGTTTATGTTTAGACCCTCCTGTAAACACCATGACATGGTGGTATTCAGAGCCGTTTGCATTCGGCTCGACAGAGTTGCGTCATCTTTACCTCTGACGATGAGGACGATGTCATCGGCGTATCCAATGACCTCGTAACCAAGCTGTGAAAGCTTGTTGAGAAGTGCGTCGACAACTAGTGACCATAACAAGGGCGAGAGAACTCCTCCTTGCGGACACCCCTTGATCACTGACATTGTTACAGACGAATCTCCCAAGGTTGCTGTGATCACTCTGCTAGAGAGCATTGCGTGTATCCAGTTCCTTGAAGTTTGGTCGATTCCCTTATTAGAAAGAGCCGTATCGATTGATGCAAAGGACGTGTTATCGAAGGCCCCTTCAATATCAAGAAAGGCACATAGCGCCGTCTCCTGATAACTTAGGGACTTTTCAATCAACGTCACTAAGCTGTGAAGAGCAGTTTCTGTTGACTTGCCGCTTTGATAGGCATGTTGGTTCCTGTTCAGCGGGGAGTCTTTAAGAAACTCATCACGGATATATTTATCCATTATTTTCTCCATCAACTTGAGAAGCGATGAAGTCAGACTTATGGGTCTGAAAGTTTTAGGTAGGGTTTTGTCCTTTCTTCCAACTTTGGGGATAAACACTACCTTCACCTTCAGCCAGTTATCCGGAATATGGCCCAGGATAAAGCTGGCTCTGAAGAGGTTGATGAGTTCGGACATGATAACTGCGGCCGATTTTTGTAGAAAGATGGGTAGTATGCCGTCTGGACCAGGAGACTTCATAGGGTCGAATGAGCTTAGAGCCCAACCTATTGAAGCTTCCGTGAACAGTCGACGGGCCAGCAGGATGGACTCCCGAGACGCCATATGTCTCGAATTGTCCTGCCGCGACCCATCACTATTCAGTTCTTCGGTCTCTGTCGATCCAGGAAAGTGGGTGTTTATAAGAACCTCCAGCGTTTCCTTGGTAGTGACAGTGAGGCATCCATCCTCTTTCCTCACCTGTCCTAAACCGTTAGTATGGTCTTTGGACATCGCCTTTTGGAGCCGCGTAGCTTCCGGCAGAGTTTGGATTCTTTCACAGAAACTAACTCTGGATTTCCGTTTAGCCTTGCGTAGCTCGGCGTTGTATTTAGTGAGGGACGCCCTGTAGTCGTCCCAGTTAGACGTGACTTTTGCCCTGTTGAACAACCGCCTAGTTTCCCGACGAAGGTCACTAAGTTGATCATTCCACCAGGGTACGTCACGGCATACTGACCGCTGTGTTAGTGGACAGTTAGCGTCGAAAGCATCCATGATTCTGTTTTGTAGATCATTTGCTGCCGAATTCAGGTCAACAGAATTTCGAATGTTGCTGTAACTGAAAGTTCGTGAATCGATCAGGCGTTCCTTAAAGGATTCCCAATCTGTATTCTTAGGATTTCTGAACAGCTCTCTTTTCAGAGGGTTAGCCTCTATATTAAAAACGATGTGTCTGTGGTCCGACAAACTAGTTTCATCGGAGACATGCCAAATTTTAATCCTTTCAGAAATAGAGGCGCTACACAGAGTGAGATCAAGGACCTCCTGTCTAATAGCGTTGATAAACGTGGGGTTATTCCCTACATTACATACATTGACATCGTTAGAAGTAAGGTATTCAAGTAGGTACTCACCCCTGGTGTTGGTGTCCGAGCTGCCCCAGATCGTGTGGTGAGCGTTGGCATCGCAGCCGATCAGAAACGGCTTGTTGATGGCCTTGCAGTACCGCACGAGCGCAGCAACTTCGGGTGGCGGTATATCACCTTGGTCGCCCGGGAAGTAGGCCGACGCGACAACCATTTCCTGCTTTCCTCTGGTTGTCGGTACTTCAACCGTGACGGCAACGACGTCGCGTTGGATAAATTCTGTAATAGGTAAAAATTTTAGTTCTCTATTTAGCAGAATTGCAGTCCTTGGTTTGGACTGCGTGTCACAGTAGATTAACCTACCGTTAGGAGCGTTATGTCCGAGAACTTTGGATTCGTTGATCCACGGCTCCTGGATGAAAGCAGCCGCTAGCTGCTCTTTGGCGAATCGCCTGCAAAGAACACCCGAGGCGCCTTTTGCGTGATGGAGATTCGCTTGCACGCAGCGAAGGCTGCTCACTTTGCAGTGAAGTTGCCGTCTTTGTCCGGATCGGAAGATGATCCTGGTATTGGCTGACGGCTGCCAACAGCGGTTTGGCTGGTTGATGGAAGTTGCTCTTCCTCACTGTTCGGCTTCGGTTACAGCAGTCGATTGGCAACAGAAGGTCGTCGCGCACACTGTGGTGGTTTTTGACTCCGGGGGGTGCGACTTTTCGGTGGTTGATGCTTCACACTCTTGCGAGTCTTCGGCGGAACCGTCCGAGCAGCCGCGGGGTTGCGTTTTTTGGGTGGTGACAGGGCACTCACGGGGGAGCATCCTGCGCGTACCTTCCCAATCGCAGGGTTGCGTTTGGGTGGTTGTGGGGCACTCCCGGAGGAGTTTCCCACGCGAACCTTTAGCCCATTCGCAGGATCGTTTTGCCTGGGTGGTGGCAGAGTACTCCCGGAGGAGTTACCCGCACGTACCTTCCCTGACATTGCGACGGAGTCTTTCCCGCCTGTGACGTTCGGCCTTCCGCTTACCTTTCGGATGCGTGCTTTGCCGAAACCGTAGTGCAGTTCATAATTTCTACTCTCAACGAGTTTGGCCGATTCTTCGTCAATATCCAGAACTAGTTCGACCAAGGTCTTTACCAATTTGCGGTTACAGACTCGCCACATTTTGGTAGAGAGATGGTCGTTCTGATTCTGGAGTGAACGAAGAATCTTCTCGTCCGGAGAGTTCGCACTGTCCGCGAAGTAACCGACATACCGTCTGGCCTTCGGCAGATCCTTCATGTGGTATACACGAAGTTGTGCTCCCTCCCATGGTACGAGAGAAGGTACCTCCCTTTCCAACCACTGCACTGTGTCGTTGTCGGCACAGGCAAGTTGCAGGAAGCCATTTTTTAGATGGCAACCGTTAAACTTGGGCTTGGTGGTTGGATTTTCCTGGTTCGCAATGTGATCGAGGATGGAGGTCCGGACAGCCTGAAGCTGGTCCGTTGTGAGTAGGGAGCTGGGGTGGGTAGCAGAAGTAACCGCAAGGCTTATAGCTCCCACCATGTCCCTATATGTGGCCTTCGGGAGCGGCTTCGAACCCGATGACCCCAAACCAGTGCCGTTCCGCAGTTTTTTAGGCTGTGGACACTTAGTAC